>NC_047121.1:70134180-70140187 GCF_902500255.1 Thalassophryne amazonica
TGCCTTTTTGTGAAAGTCAGACGACGTCCCAGATCAACAAAGCCTTCACGTTGGAAATGATCTGGTTGTTTGAGCCTGTCAATCGGCGCTCGGAGCGCGGCGCGCTCTCAGCAGTTGTGGGCGGTCTTTAAACCGTCTGGATCACTCCTTAATCTGTGTAATCCCCATAAAATCGTCCCTGAAAGCCATATTAATTTTCCGAACGGTGTCCACCTGGAGGTCTCTCACAGTTTCTGGAAAAAAAATTGATGCAGCAAAGCTCCAAATCGTTCAGACATTTATTCGCAATAAAAAAACGACGAGAGGGGTGGACCACTGCTCACACAAAGCCTGCTCACAGGCGAATGACGCAACCGACAGGCGTGAAAAAACTCACGCATGCGCATAAAGGTTCAAGCTTGTCTGATGCAATCACACGTGATTCAAATCCATATGGTTCTTGAAAAAACTAAAAAGGTCAGATACTTTTCTAACAGACCTCGTATATCTATCTATCTGTAATATGGCAAGGTAAGCTGATTTGAACTTTTTTGGTCATCTTCATTAACTCATGCTTTCATCTAAGTCCCAGGTGGATTCTATATATATATATATATATATATATATATATATATATATGTGTGTGTGTGTGTGTGTGTATCTCCTTTGAATCTTTCAGCGATCCACTGAAAAACAGGTTATTCATGTTTTTGTGTAGGGATGGCAAGAGTACAAAAATTCTTATTGCCAGGTAAAAATGGCACTTTACCAAAGCTGATGATGTCATTTCATTGTCTGCATTGGTGCAAGTCAAGTTAGCCACCACACGAGGGAGCCGATAGCCCAATAGAGAGTCACAAAAGGAAAACATAACAAGCAGTGGATTATTTTAACACAATGCATTTCCTCCGATTCTGAGTGTGTGGCGGCGGTGGCGCTGGTAGGGTGTTTTTGTAGGCAGGTTGACACTTGCCATTTCAGAATTACTGCATCATAGGTTGTGCTGTGGTGTACAGTGCTTTGATGCTTTAGATCAGGGGTGGGCAATCATGTGCCATAAAGGGCCGAGACACTGCAGGTTTTCCGTGCAACCAATCGCCTCAGCAGGTGATTTCATGAATGATCAGCTGTCTCAGCAGGTGATTTCATTGACAACCAGGTGTTTATGTTCAGAGCAGAAGCTCATCAGCAACCCACCTGCTGAGGTGATTGGTTACATGGAAAACCTGCAGTGTCTCGGCCCTCGATGCCCACCCCTGCTTTAGATAAAGGCCATAATGATGAGTACATGTTGAGAACAACATCCATCTCAGGGGTAAACGTTCCTTAAATTCAATTAACTTTATCTATATTGCACCAAATCACAACATAAGTTGTCCAACTTCACCCAACGACTAGTCAAGCACAATGTGTTAAGGGAAAAAAACCCTTTGGCGTTTTTTGATTGTAGGAAGAAACCTCAAGCAAGCCAGACTCAGTGAGGTGACCATCTGCTCTGGCCATACTACCAATAACAAGTTAACAAATAAAACAAAGTACCACAAAGAAATGTCAAACATGCAAAGACAGAACATGCAGCTTAGTGTCCAATTACTCGTAAAGTCCAGTGGTCATACGAGGTCTGTCCGTAAAGTATAGGTCCTTTTTATTTTTTTCAAAAACTATATGGATTTCATTCATATGTTTTTACGTCAGACATGCTTGAACCCTCGTGCGCATGCGTGAGTTTTTCCACGCCTGTCGGTGACGTCATTCGCCTGTGAGCACTCCTTGTGGGAGGAGTCGTCCAGCCCCTAGTCGGAATTCCTTTGTCTGAGAAGTTGCTGAGAGACTGGCGCTTTGTTTGATCAAAATTTTTTCTAAACCTGTGAGACACATCGAAGTGGACACGGTTCGAAAAATTAAGCTGGTCTTCAGTGAAAATTTTAACAGCTGATGAGAGATTTTGAGGTGATTCGGTCGCTTTAAGGACTTTTCACGGTGCGAGACGTCGCGCAGCGCTCTCAGGCGGCGTCATCAGCCTGTTTCAAGCTTAAAACCTCCACATTTCAGGCTCTGTTGATCCAGGACGTCGTGAGAGAACAGAGAAGTTTCAGAAGAAGTCGGTTTCAGCATTTTGTCCGGATATTCCACTGTTAAAGGAGATTTTTTTAATGAAAGACGTGCGGGCGGATTGCAGCGTCGGCTCGCAGCCGCCGCGACGCTCCGCCACAGGAAAAACACCTCTGTTGGAAGCCTTGAGGACAAGTTGGAACATCTCCAGCTGATAAACAATTTCTCATATACTCACTCCACTGAAAGCCATCAAAAGCCAACTGGATTTTAACAAATGGTTATCAACACGGAGGTGTTTTTCCTGTGCCACCGCGCCGCGTCGGCTGCGTCCCGACGCGCGGACCCGTCCGCACGTCTTTCATTAAAAAAATCTCCTTTAACAGTGGAATATCCGGATAAAATGCTGAAACCGACTTCTTCTGAAACTTCTCTGTTCTCTCACGACGTCCTGGATCAATAGAGCCTGAAATGTGGAGGTTTTAAGCTTGAAACAGGCTGATGACGCTGCCTGAGAGCGCTGCACGACGTCTCGCACCGTGAAAAGTCCTTAAAGCGACAGAATCACCTCAAAATCTCTCATCAGCTGTTAAAATTTTCACTGAAAACCAGCTTAATTTTTCGAACCATGTCCACTTCGATGTGTCTCACAGGTTTAGAAAAAATTTTGATCAAACAAAGCGCCAGTCTCTCAGCAACTTCTCAGACAAAGGAATTCCGACGAGGGGCTGGACGACTCCTCCCACAAGGAGTGCTCACAGGCGAATGACGTCACCGACAGGCATGGAAAAACTCACGCATGCGCACGAGGGTGCAAGCATGTCTGACGTAAAAACATATGAATGAAATCCATATAGTTTTTGAAAAAAATAAAAAGGACCTATACTTTACGGACAGCCCTCGTATTAACCAGTTGTCCAAACAATCAAGTATTCAAGATCATGGACACATGAAGTAGAACATAAATTGAGATCAGTGAGTGCACAATTCTGATTTTTGGAAACGCATTACAGCCCAGTCCCCCCATTCCATTGGGATTTGGCTCAGTTGTTCCGCAAAAATATGATAATTCCCTGGTCAGTTGGGCCACAAAGGGATCTGTTATGTCCAAAATGCAGACTGCAGCAATCTGAAATCACATATCTATGTCTTGCAAGATTAAAGAGAAAATGCAAAACACTAATGACTCCAATTTTTACCATATTTTTATGCCAGTTTTCTTCCACCCCAGGTTGGATGACTGGGAGCTTTCTGTGCTCGGTGGGATATGGAGATCAGTTGGTGGATGAGGTGTTGTGGGAAAGAAGCACTCGCATGCTTCACCTCAGGGACTTGTGGCAGAGGAGTGTTTCTCTCATTCTCTTGCTTTGACGCTTTGTGTGCCAGAAAACTGCTCTGTTGAAAAATCTGCCATGAAAATTGCAATGTACGAGGCTCACGCACACACGGCTCTTGCAGACAGAGCCAGACAACAATGCGAATGGTGTAATTCATGTTTTGCCCAAAATACACCCATGACTTAAGAGATTAAATAGAAATCCTTTGCATGGTACACCTTATTTAGTGCACAGATTATGCAATGTGCAAATAGCTAAGGTGAAGTGATGCAAAGCCCTCTGTGTCACTGCATATCTCAGAGCTCCTCTCTGTAGCCTGAGGTGCACCTCCCAAAAATTAAAACCGCATGTCGAAACAACGGCAATCCCAAGGGCTGTGACTGGTCACTTTTCTGGATTCACTCCTTCCTCTCCTGTCAGATTTAAAAGACTCTGTAACCCGCATGCCGTTTACATTTCAATCATGGATCAAATAGAGGAACGTCTGGCAGAACAGTCTGCAAAAATGACCAACTTTACAACACAAAAGTGAAAAACTACAAAGATGCTCAAATGACTTGGAACTCAAGAAGGGAAACTGCATGTGATATTGGTTTGGAGGATGACGCTTGCATAAAAAAGTGGAGGTCAACTGAGGGATAAATGAATCCAGAAAACCAAAATAAAACCTAAAAACACCAGGAACAATGGAGGTGCAGGTGTTAAACAACAACAAAAAAAGTCTCTGCCTTATTCTGCACGTTGTGCCCCCTACTATTCCAGTGGCAAATTGCAATATGACACCCACCAACGCAACAGAGAACTCTGAAAGGGTCATGCCCACATCCATGTTGTTGTGTAGCCATGGAGTTATGGAGTTGTCCAAGTATAAATCAGGCTTTAGGCAGAGTGTGATGGGCCAATGTCCAAACATCTATGGACTTGAGTGTATATGAAACCAGACTGAGATCATGCACAATGAGATCTCACACTGGCACATCACCCGAGTGTCCCGCTAGTCTAACTATATCTATACATGCCACCTCAAATGACCACGCGCATTTGGGCATGATAGATTATCTTTTAGATATAGTTCTTATGTACTTGAGAGAGCAGGGTGAGCCGTAGATTGCATGATTGAGACAAAGACACACAGAGCAATGAAGCTGTAGGTGGCTTCCACTAGCTCGGGTGTCACGGTGTGACTCAGCCTGCCCCACTGGGCAACAAATGCCAGCGTGCACGCTAATGCTGACTAAATAACAAGTACACTGGATAAAGGGACGCCTTACCCAATGAATAGATTATCCCGGATACGACGAGATTCAGAAGTGAAATCTGCAGACATGAGTAACACGTCTTAAAATCAGTGTGACGTGTCATATCTAATCCTGCGTTTATAATCCAGCACTTCACACACAGAAGAAGAACGCGGTGGTTTTATTTTTCTGAGAAGCACAGCGCCATCACGGTAATGACTGGCCGATGTCGCGTGCGCATGAGAGGAGCCAGTGTGAGACAGAGAGAGAGGAAGGCAGATGCCCTGAGCACGTGCGTGGCCACGTGCATCAGGGGCCTCGCACGAGGAAAGAGGGAAGATTCACGTCTCACCTGTGTTCTGTGCCAGATAACAGATGCTCTGGAGTGACCCAGTTTGTTTCGACAGGGCCCTTTGTCGTAGTGGATCAGGAGAAAGTCGTCCTGCCACACACACACACACACACACACACACACACACACACACACACACACACACACACACACACACACACACACACACACACACACACACACACACACACACACACACAAGACAGATCAAGAATGACCATTTGATGCTGGAGACACGCGGGCAGAGGTTGGCAGAAAATTGCTTCATAAAATGACCTGGCTGTCTATGCTTACACAATTAGGATGACATAACACGGTGTGAAGTGCATTTTGTGTCTGTTGCAGTGAACAATGTTTTATCCACATCACGTCTGAGGTTAAGAAACCGAGTCCAAGATAAAGAAACACGCTGCTGTTACAAAGAGAGAAATAATATCTCCATTCATGACTGCAAACAACACTGCAACAATAAACCGGAATGTTTCGAGTAGAGCCTGACACATGTATCGGCAGATAATATCGACCGATACAAACCTTTCTCCAACATATCCGGATCAGACTTATTTTTGCTGATATCAAAGCTTTTATTTTAACAAATGTCAGAAAAAAAATGTAAAAAAAAAATTATGTCATTATACAGTTTGTACAGCAGAGGGTGCTCCAGCAACATGGAGCACCTTCAATTATGCATGGGACAATTAGTCGTAATCAGGGGCGCCACCAAGGATTTTGCGCCCCAGGAAAAGAAATCTTACTGGGCCACCCCCATATTATTTTGTCAGTATTAGAATTATATTAGAGGCCTCTCTGGGCTCCTGTCAATCAAGGGCCCCTAGAACCCTTCTCCTTGTTCTCCTCTTTTCGGCACCCCTGGTCGTAATAGTCGACTACGACTAGCTAACATCCGACTACTCGACTATTTTTTTTATTAGGTGACTAGTCATTGAATCCTTAAAAGAACAGACCTGCTGGAGCTGCCACCGCCCCCTTCACTCAGTGACGAAAGGGTGTGAACCTCGGCAGGTGAATTAGTCAGCTCAAACGGGTAG
>NC_047121.1:70140687-70196643 GCF_902500255.1 Thalassophryne amazonica
CTCGGCAAATCTGTGTGCGCCGTGACAGGAAAAACACCTCCGTGTTGAAAACCATTTGTAGAATTCAGGCGGCTTTTAATGGCTTTCAACAAGTGAGTAACTGAGAAATTGTTTAACAGCTTGGGCATGTTCCAACTTGCCTGTTAAGATTTCCAACGGAGGTGTTTTTCCTGCCGCGACCCCCCGCGGTCGGGTCCAGCCCGACATGCGACTCTGCCCGCATGTTCTTTCATTACAAAATGACCGTTAACAATGGAATGTCCGAATAAACTCCTCATGCCGACTTCTTCTGAAAGTTCTCTGTTCTCTGACGACTTACTGCATCAACAGAGCCTGAAATGTGGAAGTTTTCAACTTGAAACGGTGAGACGCTGCCGCCTCGAAGCGCAGATCGCCGTCAGGCGCCGTGGACCGTCCTTAAAGCGACACTACCAGACCAAAATCTCTCATCAGCCGTTAAAATTTTTACCGAAAACCAGCTGAATTTATTGAATGGTGTCCACTCAGTTGTGCCTTACAGCTTTGAAAAAATTTTTATCAAACAAAGCAACAGTCTCTGAGCCATTACTAAACAATGAAAAAAATCGACGAGCGGGTGGACGACTCCTCACTCAAAGACTGCCCACAGGCGAATGACGTAACCGACAGGCGTGAAAAAACTCTCGCATGCCCACGAGGGTTCAAGCATGTCTGATGTAATCACACGTGATTCAAATCCATATGGTTTTTGAAAAAAATAATAAGGTCGGATACTTTTCTAATAGACCTCGTACTTTATGGACAGACCTCGTATACACACACACACCAGCTGCTTTTAAACATGCTGTGGTTCGACCTCTTCTTAAAAAACCTCACCTGGACTCGTCAGTTTTATCTAATTTTAGACCTGTGCCTCATCTGCCATTTCTATCTAAGGTTTTAGAAAAGGTTGTCTTTTTACAGTTACAATCATTTTTTGAAGACAATCTCATCCTTGAAAAATTCCAATCTAGGTTTAGATCGTGACACAGCACTGAGTCAGCACTTTTCAAAGTTCATAATGTTATCACTTTGTCGGTGGATGCAGGGAATCCTGCTGTGCTGGTTCTGTTGGACCTCACAGCAGCCTTTGATACTGTGGATCACACAGTACTTGTTTCCCGGTTAGAACATTTTATTGGCATTCAGGGTACTGCACTTAAGTGGTTTAGATCATATTTGGCTGAAAGGAGCTTTTCTGTCATGATTGGGGACCTCTCCTCATCAACTGCTCATCTGTCTTGTGGTGTGCCGCAGGGTTCTGTTCTTGGGCCGATTCTATTTTCTTTGTACATTCTACCATTGGGGTCATTATAACCCAGCACAATCTGTCCTTTCATTGTTATGCAGATGATCTGCAAATCTATCTGCCTGTGACGACTAATGGGAGTGATGCTTTGTCATCATTATTTAATTGTATTCGTGATGTAAAGCAGTGGCTGTCCCAAACCCTCCTTTACCTGAATGATGGTAAAACAGAGATCATGGTGGTTGAGCGCTCTGGCATACCAAATGTGGTAGCACCAAATTTTGGTGCTATGGCTAACTATGTAAAACCAGCTGTCAAGAATTTGTTTGTGATATTTGACAGCTGTTTGAGGTTCGATCAACAGATAAACTCTGTTGTCAAAGCAAGTTTTTTCCAACTTCACCTTTTGGCTAAAATAAAGCACTTTCTCAGTAGACGTGATCTTGAGACGCCATTCATGCTTTCATCAGCTCCAGACTTGATTATTGTAATGCACTTTATTCGGGCATTAATCAGTCGTCTCTTGCATTGTCTCCAGTTGGTGCAGAATGCTGCTGCTCGTCTTTTAACAAACACTTTTAGAGCATATTACACCCGTCCTGTACTCACTCCACTGGCTTCCAGTTCGTTTTAGAATTGATTTTAAAATTTTAATGTTTGTTTTTAAAGCTATTTATGGACTTGCACCTCCCTACTTGTCTGAAATTTTAACTTTGCGCACCTACAGTAGGACATTACGGGCGTCTGGCCAGCTTTACTTAGATGTTCCGAGGTCAAGATATAAACGCTGGGGTGACCATGCTTTCGCGGTAGGTGGAACGAGCTACCTCTTGAGTTACGTACTATTCCTGACCTAGCACTTTTTAAATCTAAGTTAAAGACTTATTTATTTAAACTGGCTTTTAACACTTAGTGGGGAGGTGACGTTCTGTTTTTTATGTGCTGTTTTAAAATTTTATTCTATATGTGTTTTATTTTCGTGAATTATTTTGTGTGTATATATGTGTGTGTGTGTGTGTGTGTGTGTAAAATTAAAATATACTTTGTTGTGTAGCAAAGAATCAGTGTTCATAATTTCAGTGTTCAGGTTCATAAGTTGCACATTTAATTTTTGTACTATAAAATATTTCTGTAAAATTTTTCAATAACAGTGGAGTTTTTCCTCACTGCTTTTGCATTTCTGAGTGAGTCGTGTATTTCCACTCTACGCACCTTGTGATTTGAGTTTTTTTTTTTTGGCAAGTAGTACCAGGCCTGAAAAAAAATTCTAGGGGAAACACTCTTAACTGCAGCAAACATCAAGGATAAGAATCTAGACAGCAGAACAAACACTCACATCCAGGGATTCCAGACAGTACCAGCAGAAGGCGTGTTTGCAGTTCTTGCACATCATCTGGGCGCAGCCTTCATCCCTCTCGATGTAAACTTTACACTTAGGGCAGCGCTTGATCGGCGCATCATCTTCCTCATTTTTATAAAAGGAGCTGGAAAGAGGAGAGAAAAATCGGTGGCCATTTCATTTGGGAGACCAGGTCACCTGCAGGATTATTATTATTAATATTTAAAAATTTTATTTATATTAATATTTGAAGCAGCGTTTGTTGCAGTTATTGATCATGTCTGGCTGAGGGCGCATCTCCTCGCTCTCGTTTTTGGGCAGGTTGCCAGGTATGCACTTTATAAGCCAGCCTGTTAGGACGTTTTTGCACTGTGGACAATCGTAGTCGAGCTGCGACTTGGAAGGCAGTTCTAATAGCAAAAATGGGTTGACCCCAATACTAGCAACACGTTGGGAGTACCGCGTGTAGCATGTTACAAAGTTACATTCAACAGTCTAATGTAGTAATGTAACATGCTACATTCTAAAGTCAATTAATTTCAATTATGCAAAAGTAATACCTATGGTCATGAGATTTGGCTCATGACCGAAAGAACAAGATCGTGAGTACAAATGGCTGAGATGAGTTTCCTCCGCAGGGTGGCTGGGCGCTCCCTTAGAGATAGGGTGAGGAGCTCTGTCACTCGGGAGGAGCCGCTGCTCCTCCACGTCGAAAGGAGCCAGCTGAGGTGGCTTGGGCATCTTTTCCAGATGCCCCCTGGACGCCTCGCTGGAGAGGTGTTCTGGGCACTTCCCATCGGGAGGAGGCCCCGGGGAAGACCCAGGACATGCTGGAGGGACTACATCTCTCGGCTGGCTTGGGAATGCCTCAGGGTTCCCCCGGAGGAGCTGGGGCAGGTGTGTGTGGATCGGGAGGTCTGGGCGGCTTTGCTTGAGCTGCCCCCGCGATCCGACCTAGGATAAGCGGAAGAAAATGGATGGAATACCGTAATTTCCGGACTATAGAGCGCACCTGAATATTAGCCACACCCACCAATTTTCAAAAGAAAAAGAAATTGTACATAAATAAACCGTACTTGTCTATAAGCCACCGGTCTCCACATTGTAACATGAGATATTTACACAGAAAGATGTTAGACAGAAAGACTTTTTAACTTTTAATTAATTAAATATGTACCATAAATGTTTTTTTTTTCCCTGAAGGTGACACGTAAATGTTGACGTGCACGTCATCCACTGCACGCATGGTGTCACGTGGCTTCTCCGCTCCAGATGGAGAACTGAGTAATTTGAACTTTTTCTTGAGATTTCATCATGTGCAGCCAGGATCGGATGGAGTCAGATGGAGATGTGGTAAATGAGACGTTCATGAGGCGCTGTGACTTCTTCAACTTGCGCCAAGACAGAGAACGGGTGTGGAAGGATGGGAAGAGAAGGATCCACTCCGCTAACTGATCTGATGGCGCAACTCTGGCGCAAAGTGCTGGAGAGGAACTTTTCTTCACTAAAACGAACAGGTAAGACCATATATTTACACCGTGTGAATTTACACCGTTTGAGGAGCGCAACTTTCAGGAAATCAATTGACAGCATCAACTGATGTATTCTGACTTGTGAAAAAGTCTGTAAAAATCCATAAATTAGCCGCATCACTGTAAAAGCCGCAGGATTCAAACCATGTGAAAAAAGTAGTCCAGAATTTACGGTAACGTAATAAGTTATTTTCCATAAAGACTGTTGGAAAAGTTTTTGTTTTATTAACTTTCATTATTATCATAACGGAAAAATGTTGCACATATGGTGTTAATTCATACATTTTAATAAGATGGTTTAATGCTGAGGGTTCTCGTGTGAGAAAGCAAAAGATAACTATTCTCAGACAGCAAAAACAATAAGAGGGGGCGTCTCTCCCCATAGTCTGGCCTTGAGGATGAGTGCGCCTGCAAGGTTAAGACATTCTTACAGGGGGAGGGAAGCATTGTGTGGGAATCCTGCTTATGATGTCTGAAAAACTGCATATAAGCTTGTGGAAGTGTAACTTCCATTCAGTGAAGGAAGTACAGTAGTGTTCAGAATAATAGTAGTGTTATGTGACTAAAAAGATTAATCCAGGTTTTGAGTATATTTCTTATTGTTACATGGGAAACAAGGTACCAGTAGATTCAGTAGATTCTCACAAATCCAACAACACCTAGCATTCATGATATGCACACTCTTAAGGCTATGAAATTGGACTATTAGTAAAAAAAAGTAGAAAAGGGGTGTTGACAATAATAGTAGTGTGGCATTCAGTCAGTGAGTTTGTCAATTTTGTGGAACAAACAGGTGTGAATCAGGTGTCCCCTATTTAAGGATGAAGCCAGCACCTGTTGAACATGCTTTTCTCTTTGAAAGCCTGAGGAAAATGGGACATTCAAGACATTGTTCAGAAGAACAGCATAGTTTGATTAAAAAGTTGATTGGAGAGGGGAAAACTTATACGCAGGTGCAAAAAATTATAGGCTGTTCATCTACAATCATCTCCAATGCTTTAAAATGGACAAAAAAAACAGAGACGCGTGAAAGAAAACGGAAAACAACCATCAAAATGGACAGAAGAATAACCAGAATGGCAAAGGCTCACCCATTGATCAGCTCCAGGATGATCAAAGACAGTCTGGAGTTACCTGTAAGTGCTGTGACAGTTAGAAGACGCCTGTGTGAAGCTAATTTATTTGCAAGAATCCCCCGCAAAGTCCCTCTGTTAAATAAAAGACATGCGCAGAAGAGGTTACAATTTGCCAAAGAACACATCAACTGGCCTAAAGAGAAATGGAGGAATATTTTGTGGACTGATGAGAGTAAAACTGTTGTTTTTGGGTCAAAGGGCCACAGACAGTTTGTGAGACGACCCCCAAACTCTGAATTCAAGCCACAGTTCACAGTGAAGACAGTGAAGCATGGTGGTGCAAGCATCATGATGTGGGCATGTTTCTCCTACTATGGTGTTGGGCCTATATATCGCGTACCAGGTATCATGGATCAGTTTGGATATGTCAAAATACTTGAAGAGGTCATGTTGCCTTATGCTGAAGAGGACATGCCCTTGAAATGGGTGTTTCAACAAGACAATGACCCCAAGCACACTAGTAAACCAGCAAAATCTTGGTTCCAAACCAACAAAATTAATGCCTCGCAGATGTGAAGAAATCATGAAAAACTGTGGTTATACAACTAAATACTAGTGTAGTGATTCACAGGATTGATAAAAAAAAAGCAGTTTGAACATAATAGTTTTGAGTTTGTAGCGTCAACAGCAGATGCTACTATTATTGTGAACACCCCCTTTTCTACTTTTTTTTTTTTTTTAACTAATAGCACAATTTCATAGCCTTAAGAGTGTGCATATCATGAATGCTTGGTCTTGTTGGATTTGTGAGAATCTACTGACTCTACTGGTACCTTGTTTCCCATGTAACAATAAGAAATATACTCAAAACCTGGATTAATCTTTTTAGTCACATAGCACTATTATTATTCTGAACACTACTGTAGGAACATCACTGTTCGCTCCGCGGTAATAATAAAGACTTCAATTGAAGCAAGGTGTTTGTCTCTCTCCTCCTTCAGCTGTAAGTCAGGGACAGCAATATGTTTTCTGACAAAGAGTAAAGAAATAAAGTAATGCATCATATTTTAAAGTATAAGTAATCTGAAATATATCATTTTTGAGTAAAAACCCAAACACTGGTAACAAGCACTAAATGGCAGCAGTCACATTACATCAGTGAACTTCCTCCCAGAATCTAGTTTTCCTATTTTTGGTACCTCTTATTAAAGAGGTTGGTTGTTTTGGTGGACAAAGATGTCATCCCAACATCATCCCAGGATAATTCATGTATTTCTAGGCCTGCTTGACAGCTTGATCACAGATGGTTTGGTCTCAATTCAATGTGCAGAATGTGATTTAATTTCACTCAGACAGCCAATTGTAACACTAGAAAATGAAAACCTTGAAGAATTTGCTCAAAGAGAAGCAGCGTATGAGGAAGGTTTTCAAAGTCTGTCAAGGGATTGGTAGCAGCCTCATCTGTTCTTCAATCAAAACAAGAAATTAATCCTGATAATTGGTGTATAGTCAAACTGAAAAAAGAGAATGAGACAATATAAGATCTACACAGAGAGCGTAAAGCTACAGAGCCACAACGAGAGATGAGAAGAAAATAAAAATTTAATATAAAGAGCCATACTTGTTCTCTCCTGGTAGGAACGAGGTAATGGGGAGGGTGTTCTCCTTACAGTCCTGCCCGGGGTGCCAGTTAGCCTTACAGGCTGAGCAGAACTCCAGGGTACAGACGGCACACTGGACGAGCTGGGGAACTGAGGGAGAATCCACCTCCTTGAGTTGGCACACAGCCTGGCAAGTCGAGGATGGGCACCATGTCCGACACGGATCCAGCAATACCTCTAATGACACGAAACAACAAATCGTCCCATCAGTCTCAAAACAGAAGCAACTTTACACACTTCTGTGAATTATTTTAAGAATTTCCAGGTTTGAGGTGAAAAGCTTTTGGGGGGGCTTCACTACGGTCAAGTCATCTTGAAGGAAACACTAACCGAAGAGGCTACTACAATTGGCGCTACTCGCAAACGCATATGCTAACCACTGTTTCCTGCTTTTCCTTCATAGAACCTCCCAACAGTCAAACGCACCATGTTACCATAACATACATAATAGAAAATGATCATCGCTGGATATTTAACAGACTTTGCTGCTGCCAGACTTTGGACACAAAGCAGAAAGTTCGACCATGTTACACCCATTTTGGCATCTCTTCACTGGCTTCCTGTCCCAGTGAGATCAGATTTAAGGTTCTGCTACTAGCCTGTAAAACTGTTCACAGAGTGGCACCTCCCTACTTAGCTGACCTAATTAAACCCTACGTACCGGCCCGGGCTTTACGTTCTCAGGGTGCAGGACTGCTTCTTGTCCCTACGATGAATAAAAAGTCCACAGGTCATGGAGCTTTCTCTTATCGTGCCCCTGTTCTGTGAAATGATCTCCCTGTGTCAATAAAACAGTCAGATTCTGTAGAGACTTTCAAGTCCGGACTTAAGATGCACTTATTTTCCCTTTCATATGGCTAGCATACTGGCATTTTTACACTTTTAAATTCATTTCATTAGTAAACAGAGCGTGCCGCGGCTTTAACTTTATCTAAATTCTGGGTCTTTTATTGAAGCTTAGCACTAGTGGGCAGCGATCACCTTAGTGTTTTTCTTGTTGCTTAATGCTGACATATTACACTGTATTTGTCTTTCTGATGCTTGATTCTGTTTTTTTTCTTTTCTCTCTGTTTAAGGTGTGGCTCCATCCAGAGATGGGGGTGGTATCTGTTCCTAAAACCCTCCTGTCCTGTGCACTGGCAACACTTCCTGTATATTTGTTTTGTGAATTATTTTGCAATTTATGTCCGTAGCATGGCCCAAGCAGAGGGTCACCCCTTTGAGTCTGGTCTGCTTGAGGTTTCTTCCTCAGAGGGTGTTCTTCTTTACCACTGTCGCCTCTATGCTTGCTCTGGGGGTTGGTAAGATTAGACCTTACTTGTGTGAAGCGCCTTGAGACAACTTGGTTGTAATTTGGCGCTATATAAACGAAAATAAATTGAAATTGACTTTGAGATGACTGAGTGGAAGGCCACAAAGTCAGAGGGAAAAAAGGCTCCTTAATAGAAGGTGATGCCATTTTCCACTGATTCTACCAGAAAGGTTAATGATGTACAGATAAAAAGAAATCACAAAAAATTTGGTCAAGAGTTTAATCAGTCAAACTGATCAAGCCATTTATCGTGAAAACAGGCAAAGAGCCCCATCCTCTACAGCCAACCCAAAGTAAAGCACACCAGGTGGTGTAAGTACAGCAGGAAGGGAGGTCACAAAGCATGGGTTGGGCTCGTACCGACCAATAACAGTACAGCGGCCAGTTAAGGTCGGACCCGATCTGCCCACTGGCTGAACAAACACTTTGGGCCTTTTAAAAGTTAATTTTGCAGCTAAAGGAGCTGTACTCTCTCAAGGGCTAACAGTTTCATAGAGCTAGACTGAATGTGTCAACTGACAATTATGTGTGCAGCACTTAATCAAATGCACTGCATTGTGCAAAGTAAAATAAAGTGATATCAACTTTTGCATCTTCAACAAAAATAAAGTAGTAATGTATATAAAACAAGAAGAGACACCTGCACCTTGTGCATTTGACATCAGTTCATGCCAAAGAACACTTTGCAATTTAGTGATACCACATGGATCCGTGTGGTCTTGACATTTGACAACTTAACCCAACATGGAACCACTTTGTCCTTGGCTAACATACAACCCTTCCACCATATTGAATCCATACTGGCTCTAAACAGCTATGACCTTGAGTTTTGCCATTCAAAGTCACCCATCGTCAAACTTGATTTGACCAATAAAAAGGTGATATATCTTCTCCGTTTGGAAATGCAACGGCAGCTAATGTAAACTAGTTGCAAGTCGCAATGAAGATGTGTACTGTATCAACAGTGGAGACTCTGAGCAACTGGTTTAGCTGAAAGTCCAAATAACAGCAACATAATCAAGTCCTATATATATGCCCTTAGGCCAAATCCTGCAGCGTGAAGCGGATGAGAGTCAAGGACTTGTCCTAGATAGAATGTGAACATATCACAGATTACTTCCCGACCCAAGGCCAGTCCCCATTTAGATACAGATTTACTGAGACAATGCAGATGAAGTTTCTAGTCCAAGGACACAGACGGGAACTGAAGATGATACGTAGACCTAACGCTGGGAAAAGTATACATTTAAGCAATAGGCCAAGATCTTGACCTTGGCCTGTGATCTTGACTTTTAACTTTTTTCCCTCAAAATATATTTACACTAATCCTGTCTGTCCCTCAATCATTCCACTAAGTTTGGTCCAAATCAGATCAAAACTTTTTTTTTTTAAGCTCATGACCTCCTGGTCTCTTGTTCCATCATTCTGCTTCTCTGACAAAAACTCATGAAAGATTCCACTTGCAACCTTGGTTAAGCCTAAAAAAAAAAAAAAAAAAAAAAAAGAACAGTTGCATCAACTTTCTGCCTGAGTGGACTGGGACACTGATGGGACGGCCGCCTGCCTTTAGAGGCTTTCTGCAGATTTTAATTATTTACAGGAAACCCTCTGGGACCCTGCATACATCTGTGTTCGTGCACTTTTGTGCCTCTGTAGAGCTGCGGATTAAGATTCAACTCCTTAATGCTTTCCGATAGGAAGGGAGCTCTTAATGTCACCCATGTGCTTGTCTGCATTGGCAGCACAGAGCGCAGTGGCGGGGCGCCGATGGTACCTTTCAAAACGCTGTTATTCAAGCTTTTTAACCACAGCATTAAAATTTACTGTACAAACAGTGTTATACACCAAGATGCACAGACAAGCCACAGACGTCAAACACATAACAGCGCACAGACGGAGATAAAAGAATTTGACTAAAACGTCTCTCTATGCTAAAAGTCCTGCCTCCTCTGGCACAAGAACACAGTTTACGACAGTTGAACTATCCAATTACAATCTCATTTAAAGTCTGTCAGACATTCCCCTTCATCTGTATTTGATGGGAGCTGGTGTTAGACATTTAAGAATTTTATGAATTTAAAAAATAAAAGGATAAAGAACCCACCCATTTGTTGTGACAGGAATCCAAAATCAGTCTTCCCCACACAATTTGAAAAATTATACAATTTAATCTCTAAGTGTAAGCAAATTTGTATAATATGACAGTTACAGTTTAACAATAGACAGGAACTCAGTGTAGCACATGTGCACGCCACAGGCTGCGGTGTTTGTCAATATAAAGGATTCTGGACTAATAAGCGTGCACTGAACAACATATTGGATGTTATTTGACGCGGTTTGGACAGAAGAAACAGTTAGAGGGAGATGGATTGCTGGCCTCACAGCAACATGGAGGAGTGAACAATGAATTAATGGCTAGCAATGCTAACGGGTTAACATTAGCATGAAAACTCTTTAGCATAAGGGACTAATGTTAGCACAGGCTACCTAACTTTTAGCCTGTGAGTGCCTTTATTGTGAAAAATGGAATTAATAAAAAAAAAAAAAAACTTAACTGACAATTTTCTTCAATATTTCTTACACAGCTTCAGGAATTTTACATGTTGCCTGAAAAAAAAAGACAAACTATGTGTGGGTTTTTGAGTATTTTACAATTACAGTTTAATAATAGACAGGAACTGTACAAGAAGT
The DNA here is from genome assembly GCF_902500255.1 of Thalassophryne amazonica. Lineage (NCBI taxonomy): Eukaryota > Metazoa > Chordata > Actinopteri > Batrachoidiformes > Batrachoididae > Thalassophryne > Thalassophryne amazonica. The sequence goes on from NC_047121.1 coordinate 70,151,566, forward strand.
ATAGCACATGTGCACGCCACAGCCTGTGCCATTTATCAACATAAGAATTCTTAAATTCGAAAAATAAGCAAAGTGGACAAATAAACATTTAGTGGACAACATATTGGCTGTTACTTGATGCGGTTTGGACAGAAGAAATAGTCAGATGGAGACGGATTACCAGCCAACAGCAACATTGAGGAGTGAGCAACAAATTAATGGAGGAAGCTAGCAATGCTAACGAATTATCTTTAGCTTGAAAGCCTGCTCGCATAAGGTGCTAACACTAATTAGCATGAAACCTCACTAGCATAACTGGATAATGTTAGCATGAGTCAATAGTGCCTTTATTGTAGGAAATGCGGTTTCTAATGTACTTAAAAAAAACATATGTAATAAATTCTTACTGCACATCTTCAGGTAATTTTACAAAAATTACAATCCAACGATGTGCGGTTTTTGAAGGTTTTGTTTCGATTTGTTTTGGGTTTTTTTCAGGACAGATGAACTAACTAAATAACAAATAACACACATATTTGGGCCTTAGAGACATATGGTATAGATAAATTCAATTTTGATATGACGTCATATAGCAAAAAACGCAAAGAGTATGTTCTCTGAATACTTGATTGTTTGCAGTAGATAAAAGCTGCTGAATACAAAATTGCCACAAAGACACACGTGAAACATTTTATGACTCAAAACTCTGATTCCCCGTGGTGAGGAAAAAAAAGAAAACAGAAATAGCAGCTTTCTGGCGAATACATGTGACATTCAGGAGTGCCCCGTTGCTTTTCTTTATCACAGTGAAAATAGATGGCGAGCGTAAGCACATGTGACTACAACTGACAGCCGCTGCCCACAGAGACAACACTGACGCACCGACTCACCTCTTTCGTACTGAAGCTTCTTGTATCTCTGCATCATCTCTGTGGCGACCATGCACTCAATCTAAAAGGGAAACAGGAAGCGATTTTACAGACGGAAGAGTCAAGCAGCTGCTCAGTATGTGAACGTCGTTCTCACAACACTGTCAAACTGAAACTTCATCACAATCGGCGCTCGCCGGCAGCGTACCAATGAGGCACTTCATCCCATTCCCAATACCTGGGCGGGACGCAAGGCGCATATAAAGGCCCACTCAAGGTTAAACGGACTCATTTATTGGTCAATAAAACGGGCGCTTGGGCTTAATGAAAGAGCAATCAATTAAAGCAGAAGGTGTGGCTGTCGGAGGAGACGGCAGGTTGAGGTGCGTGTTGCCTGACTGGCAGGAATCGCCAGAGTTTTATTAAGAGGTTGTAACACTGATTGATTTGAAACATAAGGCTGTGGTGTTCTGAACCACACTGGGCCTCTGGGACACTAAGAAGCCAGAGGGCGAGTCCATTAACAAAACTGCCTGCAGGATGAAGAGCACGCTGCCCTCACACTGACATCCGCTACCAAGGCAAGCACGCAAGGACGCTCGTTAAAACGGTATAAACACGAGCAGGGAAAGCCCTGTGGTTATTTAGACGAAGACCGGGGGCTAATTAAAGATCAAAATTTTTCTATGCAAGAGTGCCTGCTCCCAGACTACCAATAACCAGCAAAAATCTATTTAAGCATAAAAATTCAAAAAGAAAAAATAATATAGCACCTTCAACTGCACCACAGACTAAAACAGTTAAATGTGGTCTATTAAACATTAGGTCTCTCTCTTCTAAGTCCCTGTTGGTAAATGATATAATAATTGATCAACATATTGATTTATTCTGCCTTACAGAAACCTGGTTACAGCAGGATGAATATGTTAGTTTAAATGAGTCAACACCCCCGAGTCACTAAGTGTCAGAATGCTCGTAGCACGGGCCGGGGCGGTGGATTAACAGCAATCTTCCATTCCAGCTTATTAATTAATCAAAAACCCAGACAGAGCTTTAATTCATTTGAAAGCTTGACTCTTAGTCTTGTCCATCCAAATTGGAAGTCCCAAAAACCAGTTTTATTTCTTATTATCTATCGTCCACCTGGTCGTTACTGTGAGTTTCTCTGTGAATTTTCAGACCTTTTGTCTGACTTAGTGCTTAGCTCAGATAAGATAATTATAGTGGGCGATTTTAACATCCACACAGATGCTGAGAATGACAGCCTCAACACTGCATTTAATCTATTATTAGACTCTATTGGCTTTGCTCAAAAAGTAAATGAGTCCACCCACCACTTTAATCATATCTTAGATCTTGTTCTGACTTATGGTATGGAAATAGAAGACTTAACAGTATTCCCTGAAAACTCCCTTCTGTCTGATCATTTCTTAATAACATTTACATTTACTCTGATGGACTACCCAGCAGTGGGGAATAAGTTTCATTACACTAGAAGTCTTTCAGAAAGCGCTGTAACTAGGTTTAAGGATATGATTCCTTCTTTATGTTCTCTAATGCCATATACCAACACAGTGCAGAGTAACTACCTAAACTCTGTAAGTGAGATAGAGTATCTCGTCAATAGTTTTACATCCTCATTGAAGACAACTTTGGATGCTGTAGCTCCTCTAAAAAAGAGAGCTTTAAATCAGAAGTGCCTGACTCTGTGGTATAACTCACAAACTCGTAGCTTAAAGCAGATAAACCGTAAGTTGGAGAGGAAATGGCGTCTCACTAATTTAGAAGATCTTCACTTAGCCTGGAAAAAGAGTCTGTTGCTCTATAAAAAAGCCCTCCGTAAAGCTAGGACATCTTTCTACTCATCACTAATTGAAGAAAATAAGAACAACCCCAGGTTTCTTTTCAGCACTGTAGCTAGGCTGACAAAGAGTCAGAGCTCTATTGAGCTGAGTATTCCATTAACTTTAACTAGTAATGACTTCATGACTTTCTTTGCTAACAAAATTTTAACTATTAGAGAAAAGATTACTCATAACCATCCCAAAGACGTATCGTTATCTTTGGCTGCTTTCAGTGATGCCGGTATTTGGTTAGACTCTTTCTCTCCGATTGTTCTGTCTGAGTTATTTTCATTAGTTACTTCATCCAAACCATCAACATGTTTATTAGACCCCATTCCTACCAGGCTGCTCAAGGAAGCCCTACCATTATTTAATGCTTCGATCTTAAATATGATCAATCTATCTTTGTTAGTTGGCTATGTACCACAGGCTTTTAAGGTGGCAGTAATTAAACCATTACTTAAAAAGCCATCACTTGACCCAGCTATCTTAGCTAATTATAGGCCAATCTCCAACCTTCCTTTTCTCTCAAAAATTCTTGAAAGGGTAGTTGTAAAACAGCTAACTGATCATCTGCAGAGGAATAGTCTATTTGAAGAGTTTCAGTCAGGTTTTAGAATTCATCATAGTACAGAAACAGCATTAGTGAAGGTTACAAATGATCTTCTTATGGCCTCGGACAGTGGACTCATCTCTGTGCTTGTTCTGTTAGACCTCAGTGCTGCTTTTGATACTGTTGACCATAAAATTTTATTACAGAGATTAGAGCATGCCATAGGTATTAAAGGCACTGCGCTGCGGTGGTTTGAATCATTTTTGTCTAATAGATTACAATTTGTTCATGTAAATGGGGAATCTTCTTCACAGACTAAAGTTAATTATGGAGTTCCACAAGGTTCTGTGCTAGGACCAATTTTATTCACTTTATACATGCTTCCCTTAGGAGTATTATTAGACAGTATTGCTTAAATTTCCATTGTTACGCAGATGATACCCAGCTTTATCTATCCATGAAGCCAGAGGACACACACCAATTAGCTAAACTGCAGGATTGTCTTACAGACATAAAGACATGGATGACCTCTAATTTCCTGCTTTTAAACTCAGATAAAACTGAAGTTATTGTACTTGGCCCCACAAATCTTAGAAACATGGTGTCTAACCAGATCCTTACTCTGGATGGCATTACCCTGTCCTCTAGTAATACTGTGAGAAATCTTGGAGTCATTTTTGATCAGGATATGTCATTCAAAGCGCATATTAAACAAATATGTAGGACTGCTTTTTTGCATTTACGCAATATCTCTAAAATCAGAAAGGTCTTGTCTCAGAGTGATGCTGAAAAACTAATTCATGCATTTATTTCCTCTAGGCTGGACTATTGTAATTCATTATTATCAGGTTGTCCTAAAAGTTCCCTAAAAAGCCTTCAGTTAATTCAAAATGCTGCAGAGTACTGACGGGGACTAGAAGGAGAGAGCATATCTCACCCATATTGGCCTCTCTTCATTGGCTTCCTGTTAATTCTAGAATAGAATTTAAAATTCTTCTTCTTACTTATAAGGTTTTGAATAATCAGGTCCCATCTTATCTTAGGGACCTCGTAGTACCATATCACCCCAATAGAGCGCTTCGCTCTCAGACTGGAGGCTTACTTGTAGTTCCTAGGGTTTGTAAGAGTAGAATGGGAGGCAGAGCCTTCAGCTTTCAGGCTCCTCTCCTCTGGAACCAGCTCCCAATTCAGATCAGGGAGACAGACACCCTCTCTACTTTTAAGATTAGGCTTAAAACTTTCCTTTTTGCTAAAGCTTATAGTTAGGGCTGGATCAGGTGACCCTGAACCATCCCTTAGTTATGCTGCTATAGACGTAGACTGCTGGGGGGTTCCCATGATGCACTGTTTCTTTCTCTTTTTGCTCTGTATGCACCACTCTGCATTTAATCATTAGTGATTGATCTCTGCTCCCCTCCACAGCATGCCTTTTTCCTGGTTCCCTCCCTCAGCCCCAACCAGTCCCAGCAGAAGACTGCCCCTCCCTGAGCCTGGTTCTGCTGGAGGTTTCTTCCTGTTAAAAGGGAGTTTTTCCTTCCCAATGTAGCCAAGTGCTTGCTCACAGGGGGTCGTTTTGACCGTTGGGGTTTTACATAATTATTGTATGGCCTTGCCTTACAATATAAAGCGCCTTGGGGCAACTGTTTGTTGTGATTTGGCACTATATAAAAAAATTGATTGATTGATTGATTGAAGAGTGGAAAGGGAAGAGTCTTCTCGACATTCATCAGTACCTCGTTTTCCTGTAAGTGCCCCCTTTTTGGACAGGCAGAGTCTGGACAGCTAATTGCAGTTTCAAGGCCTTCTTTAATCAGAAGTTCCACATACTGCTTCAGGCACTGAGTGGGAAAAAAAAAAACACACAGAAGACACTCAGATCAATATCCTGTCCGATGATTCAATAAAAGCCTTAACGACCACACCCTTGAAAGCCAAAGGAAGCCAACGCACGGCAGTGTTAACGTTTCTGGATTTGAAAACAATAAAAAAGTAATAACTAGGACTATTAAATTAATATGCAAGTATAAAATAAAAATGTTTAACTTACTGCTTATGTGCAATCTTAACAATTTCCAATTTAGATTAAAACACAAAAGTAAGACCCTTCAGTCTTTTCCCTTTCGTGGTTTCCAAGGTGGATCTGCTTGTTGATTTGGCTAAGTTTTACGCTGGACGCCATTGCTGATGCAACTCCACATTACATGGAGAATGTGGCTGGGCTGGCCTTGAACCGGTGTCGCAGACTGAACGGTCAGCCCCTAAAAATTGGTCCACCCTGCGTCCATTGCGCATGCGTTATTTCAGAGCTCAGCTGCTCGTCTGAGACAGAGTCTCTGCACCCAAAACAATCAAATGGATTAATGGGATTATTAACCATCAGATGATAAAGATAAAACCTCTTAAATCATTCTAAAGTCAGTTTTAAGCAGAAACGAGGTGATACTCTGTGACGCTTTGACCGACACACAGTGAACACATCAGCTACCAGCTCGTGTAGTCGCAGTCCTCTGATCGCTTCCTCCGTCTTTTATGATGAAATAATGCTGAATTTATGTGGAAATGATTGTTGTACAAAAGCTTCAGATATCTGTCGCTGAGAGAGATGATGACTGGAGTGAAGTCTGAAGCAGAAACAAGGTGATAATCTGTGAATCGTGGCTAATGGCACATGTGCAGTGAAAACAAGGCGGACCAATTTTTAGAGGGGACCGTTCAGTCGGTGACATTGGGAACCTTCCACACTGGAAACAAGCGCGCTTAACCGCTTGGCCACCACCCCAATTTCAAATAACCAACAGAACAAATGTCAAATAATTAGATGTTTTACTAAGCTTCCATTGTGAGACCTTCCAACATTCAAAAATTCTATATCCTGCTAATGTTGAACATAACCACATTACTTTATTATAATAAAGGTGTGTATTGTGTTCTTTCTGTACAGGTGCCACTGCTTGGACATTGCAATGCTCTCTATTACACATTTGGCTAAAAGGAAAGCCCTCTTCCTCTTATTTTTCCAATTTGAAAGCTTTTCCATGGGTTTTGGGTGTAACTGCCTAACAGCATAGCCATATATGTTATGGACATACACAAATACAGTAGTTGGGAGATCTGCATTGTATTCACACTATGACTGACTCAAAGACATTATTTTATTGGAGGTGTTGGTGAAATTCAATTGTAGCTGCAATAATTGTGTCCACCAGGTGGAGATATTGCTCCATTTCAAGAATCTTGAGTACAGACTGCAGTGGGACACAACACAAACCTGTTGCTTGTACGAGGAGATAGATACTGAGATATAGTTTTACATAAAGTTTTAGTCATTTGGAAGGCAAATTTTCGAGTTGAACGATATCTTACGAAAACATTTGCGATAATTTGGATAAGATCTCTGCTTTGAATTACACTGCAAACCAGAGTAGCACTTGGAGGTTAAGTCCCACTCCCACTTGGATACACATCCTGGCATTTGTAGATCACAGTTGCCTACAAAAGCGATGAAGTACATAGTCTGACGACTTCATTCGTGGGACTTGCAAAAAAATAACCAGAGCATACCCACAGAATATGGCAAAATAACTGTGCAGTCAGCATAGGTCAGCGTAACTGTCTCGCGTGCATCAGCTTTACATCAAAAATGAGTACATCATCTTGCATCATCTTGATATGTTGGGATAATTCTGCTTACCAATGTACAGAAGACACACTGGCACTGGGTAATGGTGGTCATCTGCTCCAAGGGGAACTCTCCAAGGCACAGCTTGCATGAGACCAGAGGGTCCACAGCCAGATCCCATGTGGGACGATACCGTGCTGCGGTCATCTTTACCGCCACTGAGCTGAGACACACACAAATACAGAGTAAAGGACAAATGGAACCAAAGATAAGAGTCTGATCTTTGAGGAAGTCAGACAGCCACAATGACACCACATATTGTGTCAAAAGCTCAAAAAAACTCAACTCAGTTGGAAGCATTTGTTGAGATGAAAGGCAATGTGTTTGAAATGGGGTGGGGGAGGACTGTAGTTCGAGACTTTCAAGGTACTGATGTTAGTAGAAAACCAACTTACGGTGACATTTGACCTTGTGTTGAGTATTTAAGTTTTCACAGACATAACTAGAACCTAATTTTCATTTTGATTATAATTAATAATAAACTTACAAAGCACTGGTTTTATTTAAAATACATTATCACCGTCATAAATGGAACTAAGTTGAACAATGCCACCAGCTCTCGGACAAATGGGCCTCATCAGATGTGTGTGGGTATGTATTTTCTTTCTAAAACCTCATGATTTTGGGAAGAATATATATATATATATAAACTACTTCTGATCCTCATGTATTTCTCACATCATCACTACTATATTGTCTTTTGGATGAAATGCTCCCCCCATGCCTCTGCTGTACATCATCACTGCTGCTTTGTGGGAATGTAAGAGGCTTATTTTTGGCCACGTCGTCTCACTCTCCTTCCCTCCGCGGCGGAGAGAAAAGAGCACCTGCTCAACTATTTACAGGAAATAGCGCCGAGTTTACAACGTCAACATGGTCAAGCTTTCCCCACGGTGCTTAGCAACTGGCTGCAGGAGGATTTTGGAGGTGGAGGAGGCACGAAAAAGGAGGAAGAGAAACATGGCAACAGAAAGAGAGAAGGATCAGTTTGCTTTCACACATACACTGCTTCCTTTTTCTTACACAAGGAACAGGCAGCGAGTGAGGAAACGGGGGACTTCAAATGGGCGGTCCCTGCACGTGCCACAGAGGAGTACATAAAATCATGTCTGAAAAAAAAAAAAAACACTGTGTCGAACGACGTTGATGACACTTTATTTTACAATATTTAAATCATCATCATCAATCACTAATTTACCGTAACAGGCCGAGTAACTGCAACCTCTACGGATGTCATCTGGCGCTCACTTGCGAAAATTGGGGGTGAAGGGATTTTGTTTTCTTTTTTGGAGCAAAGGGCGGGACCTGCGTGGGGTCGAAAGCCCCCTCTCAGTTTGAACTCTCCCCACAGAAGAGGCTGGCGGACGTCACACCAATCTTGTGTGTCCAATATATATATATATAACCGGGACACTTTGATACTCAGAGTTTACTCAAAGATGCCTTATAATTTCAATGCATTTAAAGTATGCTTCTTCTGTATTGACAGAAAATTGTTATATTACAAAATACTATGTATAACCAAAGACACAAATTCAGACTGGCTTCTCAGAGAAACCAGAACATGCCCTGGGAAAACAGGACGTTTGGTCAAAAGTGTGACTTGTGTGTGTGTGTATATATATATATATATATATATATATATATATATATATATATATATATATACACATACACACACACACACACGTCAATTTTCTGTGTATCGGCTCTTTAATTAGTGATTTTTGTGCATTATTGTAGTGTAATTATTATTGCCATTTATTCTTTTATTACTGGAGTTTGTTTAGTGCTTCGATTCATGGGAAAGTCCTATATAAATAGTCATTATAATTACCATATGTTCCAGAGTATAGTCGCACCAGCAACTTTACTGGGTACACCTGTTCAATGCTTGTTAACACAAATAGCTAATCAGTCAATCACATGTCAGCAACTCAACACATTTAGTCATCTGTGGTGAAGATGACTAAATGAAGATGTGGTGAAGATGACTTGCTGAAGTTCAACCTGAGCATCAGAATGGGGAAGAAAAGGGTTCTGAGTGACTTTGAATGTGGTACGGCTGTTGTTGCCAGACGGGCTGATCTGAGTATTTCACAAACTGCCGATCAGGGATTTTCACACACAGCCATCTCTAGGGTTTACAGAAAATGGTACAAAAAGAGAAGATATCAAGTAAGTAGTAGTTATGTGGATGAAAATGCCTGGTAGATGTCAGAGGTCAGAGAATGGGCAGACCGGTTAAATGGGTGACTGCGTGATGTTATGTCAATATGGACCAACATCTGTGAGGAATGTTTCCAAAACTTTGTTGAATCTATGCCACGAATTAAGGCAGTTCTGAAGGCAACAGGGGGTCCACCCAGGTACTAGCAAGGTGTACATAATAAAGTGGCTGGTGAGTGTAAGTCGTACCCCTTAAAAAAGACCTCTTGAACAGGGAAAAAAAAAACTATGTACAAGTCACATCAGAGTATAAGTTGCACCTTTTTTTCTGTATTATCAGGTCATTAATTTGGGATTTTGTGAACTGTTGTAGTGTACCGTATTTTCCGCACCATAAGGCGCACCTAAAAGCCTTAAATTTTCACAAAAATCGGCCATGCACCCTATAATCCGGTGCGCCTTATGTGCGCACTGAATTCCAAAATCTGTAAAAACGTCCGACGTTGTCTTTGTCGGAATATCGGACCATTTCCCGCTGACACAAGGACGTAATACGTAAAGTACGTACGCTGGCAGCGTAGAGTATGTACGCTGCCAGCGATAAACCAATCAGAAGAGTCCGTGAGTCCGTGGTACGTACACTTACCTCCGCCACTCCTCCGGTAGTTACCGTATACTAAAGCTAGCCTGCAAAACAACATTTGTTTGTCTAAGGACCCCTGAAAATGGCGCCAGCAAACAGACATGCTTACGAGGCATAATTCAAACTGCAGGCTATCAGTTACGCGGTTGTTCATGGGAATAGAGCAGCTGCGAGAGGAAACAAGAAAATGAACTGTGCCGAGTTAAAAAGACCAAATGGAGTTTCCGTGGAAACAAAGCGAGGTGGCCACAGCTAGAAGACCAACTCGAGCAATGGGTCATTGAACAAAGAACAGCCGGGAGAAGCGTCTCTACAGTCACCATTTGGCTGAAGGCAAAAACGACAGCGATGATGAGAGGGAAGATGAGCAGGAACCTGGCGTGTTGATGGCGAAATTGGCCCAGCGTTCAATTCAGACACAGAAGATGAGGACTTCGATGGATTTGTGACAGAATCATAATAAAAATAATGTGAGTACCATATTGTTAAATACCGGCAGTTTAAAGTTGTTAAAAAGTTCAAATAAACTCACCGTTTTGCTTCCGTGACCTTTTTTTTTTTTTTTTTTTTGTAGACTATATGTTTTAGTGTGCGCCTTTTGTAAGGGTTAAGTACCCGCTAATTGAGGCCGCGCCTTATAATCCGGTGCGCCTTTTGTAAGGGTTAAGTACCCGCCAATTGAGGGTGCGCCTTATAATCCGGTGCGCCTTATGGTGCAGAAAATACGGTATATCTTATTGTTGGCATTTATTCTTTTATTATTGGAGTGATATTTTATTAGTGCTTTAATTCCTGTTAAAGTCCTGTATCAATTCCTGCAATCATTAATATGAATAACAAATACAAATGAGTTTTGGTATACAAGTCATAGGGGACCTCAAACTAGTAACAAAAAAAAACCTGCGACTTATAGGTACTCTGGAAAATACTACATTATTATTAATAGCAAACTTGTGACTTTTCAGTATATAGCTTGTACTGAAGTATAAGGCCCCATTAAAAAAAAAAAAAAAAAAAGTTTATCATCCTTGATTTTTTTTGTTTATTTGTTTTTAAACTGGCAAATTCTATAGGGTTTGTGCAAAGACAGTCTGGTTATGGGGACGAATAAAACCGTTTTGAAGAGATGGCCTAAAGACAAGAGAGGAAGGGAAGGAGAGAGAGCAGTGAAGAGAAAACCTCTTTTTTTAATAAGAACTGGTGGTGCAGTATGATACAACTGGTGCATTATTAACCATGCAGTCCATTAGCACTGAGAAACCAACATACTACTCAAAATTCCAAGCACTGTGAACTTGGCATGGGAGCCGCTCACTGTGAATGGGCGCACACTTCAAATATAGCCTGAAAAGTTTCCATCAATGAACATGCCCAGTGCCCGCGTCCATTAACATTCCACTGCACAACCGCAGTGGGAACGCAGTGATGGAGCAGTGGACAAGAGTTACTTCACTAGATTATATCCATTTTGCATCTATGTAGATACTATTATAGGATTCACTGACTAGTATTGTAGAAAGTAATCGATATTCTCAAACCTTGACCCCACTGAACATGACGGTCAGACTTCTTTCGGTTTTGGCCATGAGGCACGTGCTCCTAGACCTGACCTTTTTTTCCTAATGGGTTCTTGGAAAGTATAAAACAAATGATGAAGGTCAAGTGACATGTGGTGTGAAGCGGTTTCACCAGTTTCGCTGGTGCACTGCTGGTGCTAACTGACCATTCTAGGTTCCTCAACGATGAAAGTAGTTTGAAGTAAAAGTAGTGACAGCAACACAAATGGCCCAATCACTAGGACTGTTTCTGTTGTCTTCAAAATAATTGAGATAAACAATATTGTCATCTTCTATTATTAGGTCACTGGTAGTCCAAGTAGACCCTTCACAAGAGCAATGAACAACTTAAAGCTTTATCATTTATAGATATTGGAATGCAGAAAATTTACTGACATATCCCAAATAAAAATAAGACCATGACTAAAACAATAAATAGAATGGACTCAGGCATAATAAAACAAGAGCAATCAAAGATTTGTGACATCCACCAATCTGGAGCACCTCCAAATTCAGTGGAGTGTTCCATGTCCTAATATCTATCTGTGGTGTAAATTTGGTGAGAATCCGTAAAGTAGTTTTGAAGTAATCCCTCAAAGCCTATATAAAGGGAAATCTTGATCCAGAATCCTGATCGGGACCGGGATGTTGCCGTTGGTTCAGGCACCATAAATAATAACCTTTACTTAGCCAGATAGAATCCCACTGAGATCGAAACATCTTTCAGAAGGGTGACCTGGCCAAGAAAGGCAGCAGCACACGTCATGACATTCAGATTAACATCATCACGAGAACATCATGAGAGCATAATGACTATGTCCAACAGAATACAAAAAAAATCCAATCATCTTGGTCATAGTAAACTGTGGCGATGGGAAGTCTAAAATAGATTTGAGTTTAGAAACACGGGCATTGTGCAAAAGAGTTCCATTCATGATCTCTTAAGATTTAGCAGAAGATGTTCAATGAGGTCAACCCAGACAGTTTCATTTTGGATTGAAGAACATTCCAATCAGATGGAGCAGAAAAACTAAAAGCTTTCTTCCCGCTTCAGTGCGGACACGAGGTACATGGAAGCATAACGTCATTCAAGTGCAGAACATAATGGCTTTCAGATCTCTGAAGTAAACTCGATAAATCGATCGGAACCAGACCAATAAGAGTCTTGTAAACCAGAGTCATCCAATGTGTATGTCGCCTTATCCTAAAAGAGGGAATGCCAGCTTTTGCATACAACTCACAATGGTAATAGGTGCCTACAACCAGTGATGAATCTCAAGGCATAATGATACAGCGGGGTCAAGAACCGTAGACAACTGGTTAAACACACATACACAACATCACCGTAGTCCAACAAGAGCAGGAAGGTGGCAATTATCAAGAGCTTCCAAGCACTTAAGGAAAAATGACTTATTTCCATAAAAGAAGCCTAGTTTTACCCTTAATAAACAAGGAAACGGGGCTTAGCTGAGAAACATTATCAACATAACAGCTCAGCTCTGTCAAAGCAAAAAACAAACAAACAAAAAGACAATAAAAGGCACTATCTAAAAAAAAAAAACTTCAGAAGGTAATGGAGAATAAAAACACATTTACCACACAACCAAGCCTTACTGCAGAGACCATTCCTCATGCTCATATAGGATATATATTCTTATATGCAAGCACATTTCCAAAAAATGGGACTACAAGTCCCAGTGCACCAGTACATTCAAGTCATGTAATCTGAACAACTATTTCAATTCAATGTATTAACTTATATAGCACCATCTCATGACAGTCGCACCAAGGCATTTCACATAACACTCATAACAGCGCAAAGTAAATTGAAATCAAAAGGGCACAATACAAAGGTGAAAAACAGTAGAATAAAAAGACATTACAAGGCAAACATAAAAACAGAATAAATTAATGACGAGACAATCTAAAAAGGTAGGTCTTCAGTCTTGATTTAAAAGTCTCCACATGTCGGACTGCCTTATAGCTGCAGGTAGATCGTTCCAGAGAGTAGGGCCACGGTAGGAGAAGGCTCTATACCCCACAGACTTTTGATTCACCCTTGGAACAACACAGAAGCCCTGTGCCCTGCGAACGCAAGGGCCGCGCTGGTATGGAGGGCTTAACTACGTCCGCCAGGTAGGAAGGAGCCAGTCCATGAACAATTTTATAGACCAGCAACAGGACTTTAAAATCCAATCTGGCAGAAACTGGATGCCAGAATGGGTGTAATGTGGTCAAACTTTCTACTTTGTGTCAAAGGCACAAAGCACCATCAATTGCACCACAGACTAAAACAGTTAAATGTGGTCTATTAAACATTAGGTCTCTTTCTTCTAAGTCCCTGTTGGTAAATGATATAATAATTGATCAACGTATTGATTTATTCTGCCTAACAGAAACTTGGTTACAGCAGGATGAATATGTTAGTTTAAATGAGTCAACACCCCCGAGTCACACTAACTGTCAGAATGCTCGTAGCACGGGCCGGGGCGGAGGATTAGCAGCAATCTTCCATTCCAGCTTATTAATTAATCAAAACCTAGACAGAGCTTTAATTCATTTGAAAGCTTGTATCTTAGTCTTGTCCATCCAAATTGGAAGTCCCAAAAACCAGTTTATTTGTTATTATCTATCGTCCACCTGGTCGTTACTGTGAGTTTCTCTGTGAATTTCAGACCTTTTGTCTGACTTAGTGCTTAGCTCAGATAAGATAATTATAGTGGGCGATTTTAACATCCACACAGATGCTGAGAATGACAGCCTCAACACTGCATTTAATCTATTATTAGACTCTATTGGCTTTGCTCAAAAAGTAAATGAGTCCACCCACCACTTTAATCATATTTTAGATCTTGTTCTGACTTATGGTATGGAAATAGAAGACTTAACAGTATTCCCTGAAAACTCCCTTTTGTCTGATCATTTTTTAATAACATTTACATTTACCCTGATGGACTACCCTGCAGTGGGGAATAAGTTTCATTACACTAGAAGTCTTTCAGAAAGCGCTGTAACTAGGTTTAAGGATATGATTCCTTCTTTATGTTCTCTAATGTCATATACCAACACAGAGCAGAGTAGCTACCTAAACTCTGTAAGGGAGTTAGAGTATCTTGTCAATAGTTTTACATCCTCATTGAAGACAACTTTGGATGCTGTAGCTCCTCTGAAAAAGAGAGCTTTAAATCAGAAGTGTCTGACTCCGTGGTATAACTCACAAACTCGTAGCTTAAAGCAGATAACCCGTAAGTTGGAGAGGAAATGGCGTCTCACTAATTTAGAAGATCTTCACTTAGCCTGGAAAAAGAGTTTGTTGCTCTATAAGAAAGCCCTTCGTGAAGCTAGGACATCTTTCTACTCATCACTAATTGAAGAAAATAAGAACAACCCCAGGTTTCTTTTCAGCACTGTAGCCAGGCTGACAAAGAGTCAGAGCTCTATTGAGCTGAGTATTCCATTAACTTTAACTAGTAATGACTTCATGACTTTCTTTGCTAACAAAATTTTGACTATTAGAGAAAAATTACTCATAACCATCCCAAAGATGTATCGTTATCTTTGGCTGCTTTCAGTGATGCCGGTATTTGGTTAGACTCTTTCTCTCCGATTGTTCTGTCTGAGTTATTTTCATTAGTTACTTCATCCAAACCATCAACATGCTTATTAGACCCCATTCCTGCCAGGCTGCTCAAGGAAGTCCTACCATTATTTAATGCTTCAATCTTAAATATGATCAATCTATCTTTGTTAGTTGGTTATGTACCACAGGCCTTTAAGGTGGCAGTAATTAAACCATTACTTAAAAAGCCATCACTTGACCCAGCTATCTTAGCTAATTATAGGCCAATCTCCAACCTTCCTTTTCTCTCAAAGATTCTTGAGAGGGTAGTTGTAAAACAGCTAACTGATCACCTGCAGAGGATGGTCTATTTGAAGAGTTTCAGTCAGGTTTTAGAATTCATCATAGTACAGAAACAGCATTAGTGAAGGTTACAAATGATCTTCTTATGGCTTCGGACAGTGGACTTATCTCTGTGCTTGTTCTGTTGGACCTCAGTGCTGCTTTTGATACTGTTGACCATAAATTTTATTACAGAGATTAGAGCATGTCATAGGTATAAAGGCATTGCGCTGCGGTGGTTTGAATCATATTTGTCTAATAGATTACAGTTTGTTCATGTAAATGGGGAATCTTCTTCACAGACTAAAGTTAATTATGGAGTTCCACAAGGTTCTGTGCTAGGACCAATTTTATTCACTTTATACATGCTTCCCTTGGGCAGTATTATTAGACGGTATTGCTTAAATTTTCATTGTTACGCAGATGATACCCAGCTTTATCTATCCATGAAGCCAGAGGATACGCACCAATTAGCTAAACTGCAGGATTGTCTTACAGACATAAAGACATGGATGACCTCTAATTTCCTGCTTTTAAACTCAGATAAAACTGAAGTTATTGTACTTGGCCCCACAAATCTTAGAAGCATGGTGTCTAACCAGATCGTTACTCTGGATGGCATTTCCCTGATCTCTAGTAATACTGTGAGAAATCTTGGAGTTATTTTGATCAGGATATGTCATTCAAAGCGCATATTAAACAAATATGTAGGACTGCCTTTTTGCATTTACGCAATATCTCTAAAATCAGAAAGGTCTTGTCTCAGAGTGATGCTGAAAAACTAATTCATGCATTTGTTTCCTCTAGGCTGGACTATTGTAATTCATTATTATCAGGTTGTCCTAAAAGTTCCCTAAAAAGCCTTCAGTTGGTTCAGAATGCTGCAGCTAGAGTACTGACGGGGACTAGCAGGAGAGAGCATATCTCACCCGTGTTGGCCTCCCTTCATTGGCTTCCTGTTAATGCTAGAATAGAATTTAAAATTCTTCTTCTTACTTATAAGGTTTTGAATAATCAGGTCCCATCTTATCTTAGGGACCTCATAGTACCATATTACCCCATTAGAGCGCTTCGCTCTCAGACTGCGGGCTTACTTGTAGTTCCTAGGGTTTGTAAGAGTAGAATGGGAGGCAGAGCCTTCAGCTTTCAGGCTCCTCTCCTGTGGAACCAGCTCCCAATTCAGATCAGGGAGACAGATACCCTCTCTACTTTTAAGATTAGGCTTAAAACTTTCCTTTTCGCTAAGGCTTATAGTTAGGGCTGGATCGGGTGACCCTGGACCATCCCTTGGTTATGTTGCTTTAGACGTAGACTGTGTTTCATAATTATTGTATGGCCTTGCCTTGCAATGTGGAGCGCCTTGGGGCAACTGTTTGTTGTGATTTGGCGCTATACAAGAAAAAAGTTGATTGATTGATTGAAAGGTCTGGCAGCAGCATTCTGTACTAATTGAAGACCCCTAATGCTGGACTGCGGCAGACCAGAAAATAAAGCATTGCAAAAGTCCAATCTGGACAAGATAAACGCATGTATCAAAGTCTCAGCATCAGCCACAGACAGGATGGACGAATCCTCAATATGTTTCGCAGATGGAAGAAGGCAGTCCTCGTAATATCTCTAATGTGAAGGTCAAAGGACAACATAGGATCAAAAAGTTTCAATTTCATCTCAAAAACCATTCTGGCTCCATCTCCAGGCAAATTTGCAGCCTTCACTGCAAACTTAATACAGCACGTTGGATGAGAAGTGATGCACAAGACTCTGTCCATGTGGCATACTTATGGGCGGCGAGAATTACCTGTTAGCAACCCACACATTCTGGCAGCACCTTGCATAATATATGCGCAAAGCTTATATGTTCCTCACAAGTACATGACGTGACTGTGCTGACAGGCCAAAAAAAAAAAAAACCCAAGGCTGCACTGTATCTATTCAGAGATGAGAATAAAGGCTGTCATGATGCTGAATGTGTTCCAACCTGAACTTGAGCCCGAGGGACGAGGCAAATGTTAAATTGCATCATTAGTCACTGCAGCAAAATTAACATAGTGAGGAGCACAATATGAAAAGCTGACTCTAAGAAACGATGCGCCACCTTCCCTGGACCGGAAAACCAATCTTATACCAAGTTAAAGCTTTCTGATGTTTTGTTTTTCTTCGAGAACTACCTCTTATTTCAATGCAATGGCTCGGTCCTATAATTAGATTTCACCATGCGCTTTCTGAATAAGTAGGGCCCGGTTTCATAGCAGTCAAATCTTGTTTAGTTGAACAAACTCACTTAGTCGACGCTATTCGTTGCAAAAAGGGCTTAGTCAGCTAAAGTTCACTGCAAAAACTGTATGGAAGAAAGTAAAAAAAAAATAAATAAATAAAAAAAGACTTATTTAAAGATAATTTGAATGAATTTTTGTCTAAATAGAAAAATATTGTCAAGCATTTTTTACATAAGAAAAAAATGTATCTCATTTTTGCAGTTTCGCTTTACCCGACTCAAGTTTTTAGCCTAGTACACAGGAGGCTAATCTTACTTTAGCTGACAAAACTTCAGTGTCTTACCTCAAAAAATGTCAGCTATCATGTAACACCACTTGATGGAACACTCAAGCACCCCTACGTCACTTGTATTCCTTCAAAAGGAGAGCTTCCTCCGCTTTTTCCCATGGCTGCAGCAGACGACTGTCACGATGTGTTTGTGACAGTTCTCACATTAGTCACCAGGTGTCACTGTTACGCTGAGCAGCATTGTGTGCACAACAAGGCTTGACAGAAGTGTAGAAGAAGAAACTGAAGAGTGGAAGTGCTAAGCTAAGAGCTAAGTACGTCAGTCTACAGTTCGTATGTTTCCGTAAATGTCTATAAAGCCAATTAACGGAACAAACATGGGGTAGTATACTGCAAAATGGTCCCTCTCAAAATAAGACAAATAATCTGAAATCTAGCCGAATTGTCTTCTATTAAGCAAAAAAATCTGCCAATGGGGTAAGAAAATTTTACTTGGTTAGAATTCCCAAAACTAGCAAAATGTCTAGGAACTGAATAATCAAAATGTGCCTTAAAACTAGACATAATTGTTATTTTGAGATTAGCCTCTGTGTTAAAATAAGGAAAACAATCTTGTTCCTTTCCTTGGATGATCTGAAATCAATTGTTCCTTGTTACTGGTTAAACACAGCTTGGTATTACCTGGAAAAACTTATTAAGAAAAAGTGAGATCCATTTTTTCGTTTGTAAAAAATGCTTCTATTTAGACAAAAATTGAGTAAAATTTCCTTTAAACAAGTCTTTTTTTTACTGTCTTAGATACCAGTTTTTGTTGTGTAAATTACAACAACCAACCCGGAAGTAAACAAAACTGTCACATGTTGGAGCCAGCTCTTGGCAACAGCATGCGCGAGGCCGCTATGTCCATGAAAATAGCTGACTAACGTAAAACAGCTAATCTACAAGTAGTCATATGTGAAACGGTGATTAGACGGATAATGTTGGATGACTAATCATAGTCGACTAAGTAAATTTAGTAGACTGAAAGATGAGATTGTTTTATGAAACTGGGCCCTGGACTCATTGTACAATGAAGGGTGCAGGTCATTTACAGTTAAGAAACGATGGGAGGCAAACGCAAACCAACATATCTGGGTGATCCGCGCAAGCTCACAGTTGACCCTGGCACAGCCTCCTCCTACTTTGGATTTTTCCTGCTGTAGCTCCCCTCAAGAGTCCGAACCTGTACTTCAACAGCCAATTAGTACGGCCTTTAAGCCTCATTTATGTCATGTTCACTCAGCGTACACCACTGCAGAGACAAGGAAAGAAGCAGAGGGCTCACAAGAAAGACAAGGAGACTTGGAATGTGCCAGTTCCTGACATTTTTTGTGTTCCTCCAAACTCTTGTTTCTCCTTCACCAAAGTGAACAATTCCAGGCACACTGTTGTGAAACTCCCGTTGAGCAATCTGGCCAATAAACAGAACACATACACCAGCAAAACTGATGAGACTGCTGCATGGCAAACAGTGTAGAACTGCTAAAAATTGAAAATCTTTCACACATCTCTTTCTACTTTTCAATAATTAAAAGGAAGAGTACATGTGGGCACGGGGTAACAGCAATCTGACATTTGACCCTTGTAACCTTGGCCGTAATGCATAGGATCAAAAAGGACAATTCTGGAATCCACCGAAATGTGCAAAACATGTGATCGCAATCAGGCTGAAAAATCTAAATTCCAGAAAATTCAGAACAATCCTCTGTTTGTTTTGTCATGTTTGGTGGAAATTGGAATGAAAAGTTGGAATTTTTACCCCTTGAACACAATGATTGACCTTTGGCAAATCTGATCTCAATTTGGACAACTCCAGAATGCACCTATATTATGCATGTGTGTCAGATTTGGTGCAAATTGTAATGAAATGTTGTCCATTAATCCCAAAGACATTGACCTTTTCCAAAACAACCCTTATGGGCAATTCTGTCAGAAATCTGGCCAAGGACCTAGAATAAGCAGACCAACAAACAGACAGAGATGGCCTTTGCCCCATTGCCCTTTAGCAGATTTGACTTGTTGGACAATTCCCGAAACCACCTCCGTGTGTGCCAACTATGGTGCATGGCATTAGATTTATGACTGATTGTCACCCAGCCATAGTGTCCAAAAGAGACATCAAATTACCACTAGGTGTCTAAAACTCTGAGTGCATTATGTGACAACACTATGGATGGGTATTGATAAGATTTTAATCTATCAATACCATTATCGATTTCGCTTATCGATCCGATTCCTCATCAATTCCCTTATCGAAACCTCTTGTGAATTTTCTGTATGCTAAAAGTAGGTTTTACAGGTTTTCTATGTCAACAACATTTTATTGAGTCTTAAAGTAAATAAATATGAAATTGGTCACTGGATCCTTGATCTCTGGACATAAACTCCACATGGTGGATCCTTGATCTCTGGACATAAATAGAAATTAGAGGTGCACCGATCGATCGGCCACTGATCATTATCGGCCGATCACGCCTTGATCGGTTATCAGCAAAATGTGCCGATCAAAAGGACCGATCACAACAGTACAGGCAGTAGCGCAGGGAGCGCTTGGTGTGTTTGTCAGGAAAATGATAATTTCTCTACATTGATTACAGACCCTGCAGTGGGTCCGTGATCAACTTTACTGCAGCGCGGCTTTGCTCTGAACCTTGAACCAATCGAACCAGTGGTTCGCAGATTGAAGCAATGCTTCGAGCCTGTTGCTTCGTTTATACTTTCTTTCGCTTAATTTTCCCTCGCTAAAACCCTAAAGAGCATACGTCTGTGAGTATTATTTACCTTTTCTATGTTAAACCGACCTGTTATGGTCTTCTGAAACAGTTGATAGATGTATTTTATAACTTAAAAACGGGAGCGATGCTAACGTGTTAGCATGTCTATGGCATTTTCAATGTTAAAAGTTAGCATTATGCATTTGCAGCTGTCATCACGTTCGGGTGCATTTGTTTTCAAATTGTAATATTTCTTAAATTTATTTTTGTTTATATATTAATTTATTATAATTTTGGGCATGATCCAAATATGTACTTGATCGGTATCGGCCTTGATTGGTATCGGCCGATCAAAATTTCAGTGATCGGTGATCGGCCTAAAAAATCCTGATCGGTGCACCTCTAATAGAAAAACTAAATCTGCAGTTTTTGTCAAAAGCATTTCCTTTCAGACATTATTGGCATGTATGTCACACCATACATCTGAGCTGAGCTCTTGCAGCCCACTGCGCTGCACGTCAGGATGTAATTCATAAAGAATGCAGGACATCTCATTTTGGGAGGAAAGTAACGTTTTAGTCAATTGTAGTTTACTGTCTGTATTACAGCATTTGGAAAGAGGTGTCATTTTATTTAAAGCGGCAATTCATTTTGAAGTTATTAATTCCGACTGGACTCTGTCTCAGCAGAGAGCAGCGCAGTGTTTGGAGCTGTGCCAAGGGAACGGAGGACGATTCTCATTTCTTGACTGCAACAAGACACGAGTCCCAGTTTGTGACTTTAATCCACACAAAAGTGACTCACAATTGACAAATTTTAATGGCTTTGAGAGGGGCTAAGAAGCGGACTTGCCACTTCTGAAGAGCAGGGAATCAAAGAACCAACGAAGCAGCAGATCGAAGCACTGCTTCACTGGTTCAAGCTTCAAAGTGCAGTCGCGCTGCAGAAGCAGTTGACTACAGAGCCGCTGCAGGGTCTGTAATCAATGTAGAGAAACTATCATTTTCCCGACAAACGCCCTCAAAAACAACGGCAGCTCTGAAGGACCGATAAGGGAATCATTAAGCAAAAAGACTACTTATGTTGGTGGATCGAATCATTTCTTAACGATACCCGAAAAGAACTGGTTCTCGATACCCAACCCAAGACAACACTCGAAACAAATAAACACAATACAGATGTGTGGGAGAGCATTGCCAGTACATGAGCACATTGCCAAAATTGTGACCTTGTCTATTCTGAGTACACATACTGCAGATGGAATATAGGTCATGGGTCTATATGGGCCGTAGGTTCATTCTAATGACATGATACTGAGATGGACAGTAACTGAAGCCATGTACACAGAGTACTGAGTAGAAATAAACGAGTTAGTGTATTTTCTTGATTAGTTACCGATTATTAATATTCACTGCCCAAAGTACACAGTGCTACTTCATGTGGAGACAGTTGCTGACTGTCCATAACATGGTGGGAGAAGAAGGGTAGGAAAGAGTGACGATTGGTTTATGATTTTCTGTACCCTGGGGAGGTGCCACATCAACCCAGTATAATTTGGAAGCATGATTAGTGTGGATGAGCTTTGGTTATTTGTGTCACAGTGCCAAGTAAGGACAAGCGAGGCACTGACCCTGGTTTTATGTCTGGGTGAAAAACACACACACACACACAGTCTAATCCCAACTTGATCTGTTTTTGTAACTCACACGGGGTAACTGCAATAATCACTGCTGTGCTATTGGCTAGGGTTTTCTCTAGGCATTTCATGGCATGTTGAGCATTTGTTGATAATGAAATCACTCATCAAGCTGAATGGTTGTGTCCCTAAAAGCTAGAAATGAACACTTCCCTTGTCTAGTCTGAAAGAAAACATTCCCTTAAGGCTCTACATCATCCAAACAGTATTTATTTATTTTTTGGTGGAAAAGCACTGAGAACGCCCCCACAAACTCTTGTGGGATATGATTCTATGATGACAAACAGCTAACAACTTCCTTATAATGTGCAATGATAAAAAGTACTCACCCTCAGTAAGAACCAACAGTCTGTCCAATCTGCTATCACAGATGACTTTTTATCTCCATTGTCACAGACTGCATAACGTGGCACTGCAAAGACAGTGTCTTTCTGAAAAGTTCAACGATTTTAAACTTAAAAGTGCTCTGAGCAGCCGCCACAAAAAAAGCAGTCCTCTGAAAAAACGAGACACTTGGTGTGATGGTTTTCTGACATTTTCCATTCTCCATTTTAGAGTTACTGAATAGAAGATGCTTTCACTCGGAAAGAAAAAAAATGTGACACGAACACAAGGACCAAGCCTGAATGACAGCTTAGGTCTTGTTTCAGACCGAACTGTTTTGCAGTTGTGAATCTCGCGCTGTCTTGTGGTCCGTGACTTACTCATTTCGGAGCTCTGAGACAGTGTCTCTTCACCCAAAGCGATCAAATGGATTAGTCGGATTATTAACCATCAGAGGACAAGGTAAAACCTCTTAAATCATTCTAAAGTCAGTTTTAAGCAGAAACAAAGCAATACTTGGTGAGGCTTTGAAATGACCGACGCGCAGTGAATGCATCAGTTAGCAGCTCGTGTAGCTGCAGCACTCTGATCGCTTCCTTCATCTTTTATGATGAAATAATGCTGAATTTATGTGGAAGTGATAGTTGTACAAAAGCTTCAGATATCTGTCGCTGAGATAGATAATGACCAGACCTTTTAAGCAGATATGAGGTGATAATCCATGAACTGCGGCTAATGACACATGCGCAGTGAAGGCAGGGAGGACCAATTTTTAGGGGGGACTGTTCGTTCGGCAACACCAGTTTAGGGCACAGTGTAAACACACCTTGTGAAATATGGACAACAAGACATCTTCAGGGCACAGCAGAAGTTCATCACAGGGGCTACATCTCCTCTAGATAACCCTCTCAACTTGAGAGAACACATCATTATAATCGCTTGTGAACTCACTAAATCGACGCCATCCACATCCTTGCTAGCCATTGTGTACATGGCTTTGAAACGCCGGAACTCTGGAGTTGTGGTGCATTCTGGGGGATTATGGGAAACGTTAAAGCAGTAAATTACTAATACCCCCAACAGTAGCTAGCTATCTATCCAATTAGCTAGCTATCTGACTAGCTAGAACAAGCAGTATATTAGAGTGACGAAAACTGAAGCGAATGGCCTCTTCAGGCTAGCACCTGGTGGAGATGTTATAAGTCATCTGTTTAAGCTATTTTAAGCTGAATAACTAGGGCCACCTGCTCAGTTTATCCTCATTATGTGTGCTTTTAATGTGACGAGTTAGCAGAAAATAGCATTTATTGTTGTCGAGTTATGTCAAAAAATCTGGAGGGGATGGACTCATTTATCCACTGATCTATTCGGTCACTCTTTTTTTGTTGTTGTTTGTTTTTTTGAAGTAAGATACACTACACGTCTGACTCGACTCAGCAGGTAGTGCTCTAATTTTTTATGTTCACATTCATTTTACGCATTGTTGTTGGCAGTTACTAACAATATTCACATGAACGAGCAAGCTTATGTGCCCAAAATAACCAAGTATGTGGTGGTAAAATGACAGGATCAACACACCCTGCTGCTCTGATTTCACAAGGAAGTAAGAACATAGAGTTGGCACACTGGAGCCCGAAACAAGAAGCGTTTATTTGATCCAGGATGGCATCTTTTCCAGATTATGCTGAACAAGTGTGATCACATTAAGTTCTTCATACAATGAAGAACAGAGCATTGTGATTAAAAAAAGTTAAATCAAATGTTGATTGATTATTGATTGACTTCCTGTTCCGGAGCACAGCGGTGTTCTGCTGTATCTGTTAGCTGTTTGAACTGAGCTGTTTGAGTTCTTTGAATTAACAGTCTTTTTCAAGACTTTTTTACTTTTTTTTACTTTTTTACTTTTTTTTTTTACTTTTTCGCCGTGCTCCAACGCCTAGAGAAGACTTCTAGCGGTCGAAACATCGCGACGGAGCGCTTTTGTCGGCTAACTTTCATCGGCGTTGGCAAGCTAGCTAGCTTGCTAACGCTTTCGTTTTTATTTTTATTTTGTTTTTTAGCACTGTTGTCGTGCTGCTCCACAGCCTGTCTAGTGGATTTTTATTTTATTTTTTAGCACTGTTGTCGTGTGTTACCTGTGCTGCTCCACAGCCTGTCTAGTGGATTTTTATTTTATTTTTTAGCACTGTTGTCGTGTGTTACCTGTGCTGCTCCACAGCCTGTCCAGTGGATTTTTATTTTATTTTTTACCACTGTTGTCGTGTGTTACCTGTGCTGCTCCACAGCCTGTCCAGTGGATTTTTATTTTATTTTTTACCACTGTTGTCGTGTGTTACCTGTGCTGCTCCACAGCCTGTCTAGTGGATTTTTATTTTATTTTTTAGCACTGTTGTCGTGCGTTACCTGTGCTGCTCCACAGCCTGTCTAGTGGATTTTTATTTTATTTTTTAGCACTGTTGTCGTGCGTTACCTGTGCTGCTCCACAGCCT
The DNA here is from genome assembly GCF_902500255.1 of Thalassophryne amazonica. NCBI lineage: Eukaryota > Metazoa > Chordata > Actinopteri > Batrachoidiformes > Batrachoididae > Thalassophryne > Thalassophryne amazonica. The sequence goes on from NC_047121.1 coordinate 70,176,526, forward strand.
GTCTAGTGGATTTTTATTTTATTTTTTAGCACTGTTGTCGTGCGTTACCTGTGCTGCTCCACAGCCTGTCTAGTGGATTTTTATTTTATTTTTGCACCGTTGTCGTGCGTTCGCTGTTGCCGTGCGTTACTTGTGCTGCTTCGTGGCCTGTCTGGTGCCTTAACTAAAGCACTCCTTCTGCTGAATCACCTCTGAATTATTTGCACATTGTTCGCTTTGCGTGTTTTTGGGAATCCACTAGGTTGCGTAGCTACTGGCTTTTGGCCGGTTTAGCATGGCGGCTTCTCCTGTCTCTCCCGCACTTTTCTGCTCTGGTTGTGAAATGTTTAGTTGTTCCTCGGCCTCCTTTAGCAGTAACGGTACTTGTAATAAGTGCAGCTTATTCGTAGCTTTGGAGGCCAGGCTGGGCGAATTGGAGACTCGGCTCCGCACCGTGGAAAATTCTACAGCTAACCAGGCCCCTGTAGTCGGTGCGGACCATGGTGGCTTAGCCACCGTTAGTTCCCCCCTGGCGGATCCCGGGCAGTCGGGAAAGCAGGCTGACTGGGTGACTATGAGGAGGAAGCGTAGCCCTAAACAGAAGCCCCGTGTACACAGTCAACCCGTGCACATCTCTAACCGTTTTTCCCCACTCGACGATACACTCGCCGAGGATCAAACTCTGGTTATTGGCGACTCTGTTTTGAGAAATGTGAAGTTAGCGACACCAGCAACCATTGTCAATTGTCTTCCGGGGGCCAGAGCAGTTGACATTGAAGGAAATTTGAAATTGCTGGCTAAGGCTAAGCGTAAATTTGGTAAGATTGTAATTCACGTCGGCAGTAATGACACTCGGTTACGCCAATCGGAGGTCACTAAAATTAACATTAAATCGGTGTGTAACTTTGCAAAAACAATGTCGGACTCTGTTGTTTCTCTGGGCCCCTCCCCAATCAGACCGGGAGTGACATGTTTAGCCGCATGTTCTCCTTGAATTGCTGGCTGTCTGAGTGGTGTCCAAAAAATGAGGTGGGCTTCATTGATAATTGGCAAAGCTTCTGGGGAAAACCTGGTCTTGTTAGGAGAGACGGCATCCATCCCACTTTAGATGGAGCAGCTCTCATTTCTAGAAATCTGGCCAATTTTCTTGGATCCTCCAAACTGTGACTGTCTAGCGTTGGGACCAGGAGGCAGAGCTGTGGTCTTATACACCTCTCTGCAGCTTCTCTCCCCCTGCCATCCCCTCATTACCCCATCCCCGTAGAGACGGTGCCTGCTTCCAGACCACCAATAACCAGCAAAAATCTATTTAAGCAAAAAAATTCAAAAAGAAAAAATAATATAGCACCTTCAACTGCACCACAGACTAAAACAGTTAAATGTGGTCTATTAAACATTAGGTCTCTCTCTTCTAAGTCCCTGTTGGTAAGTGATATAATAATTGATCAACGTATTGATTTATTCTGCCTAACAGAAACCTGGTTACAGCAGGATGAATATGTTAGTTTAAATGAGTCAACACCCCCGAGTCACACTAACTGTCAGAATGCTCGTAGTACGGGCCGGGGCGGAGGATTAGCAGCAATCTTCCATTCCAGCTTATTAATTAATCAAAAACCTAGACAGAGCTTTAATTCATTTGAAAGCTTGTCTCTTAGTCTTTTCCATCCAAATTGGAAGTCCCAAAAACCAGTTTTATTTGTTATTATCTATCGTCCACCTGGTCGTTACTGTGAGTTTCTCTGTGAATTTTCAGACCTTCTGTCTGACTTAGTGCTTAGCTCAGATAAGATAATTATAGTGGGCGATTTTAACATCCACACAGATGCTGAGAATGACAGCCTCAACACTGCATTTAATCTATTATTAGACTCTATTGGCTTTGCTCAAAAAGTAAATGAGTCCACCCACCACTTTAATCATATCTTAGATCTTGTTTTGACTTATGGTATGGAAATTGAAGACTTAACAGTATTCCCTGAAAACTCCCTTCTGTCTGATCATTTTTTAATAACATTTACATTTACTCTGATGGACTACCCTGCAGTGGGGAATAAGTTTCATTACACTAGAAGTCTTTCAGAAAGCGCTGTAACTAGGTTTAAGGATATGATTCCTTCTTTATGTTCTCTATTGTCATATACCAACACAGTGCAGAGTAGCTACCTAAACTCTGTAAGGGAGATAGAGTATCTCGTCAATAGTTTTACATCCTCATTGAAGACAACTTTGGATGCTGTAGCTCCTCTGAAAAAGAGAGCTTTAAATCAGAAGTGTCTGACTCCGTGGTATAACTCACAAACTCGTAGCTTAAAGCAGATAACCCGTAAGTTGGAGAGGAAATGGCGTCTCACTAATTTAGAAGATCTTCACTTAGCCTGGAAAAAGAGTTTGTTGCTCTATAAAAAAGCCCTCCGTAAAGCTAGGACATCTTTCTACTCATCACTAATTGAAGAAAATAAGAACAACCCCAGGTTTCTTTTCAGCACTGTAGCCAGGCTGACAAAGAGTCAGAGCTCTATTGAGCTGAGTATTCCATTAACTTTAACTAGTAATGACTTCATGACTTTCTTTGCCAACAAAATTTTGACTATTAGAGAAAAAATTACTCATAACCATCCCAAAGATGTATCGTTATCTTTGGCTGCTTTCAGTGATGCCGGTATTTGGTTAGACTCTTTCTCTCCGATTGTTCTGTCTGAGTTATTTTCATTAGTTACTTCATCCAAACCATCAACATGTTTATTAGACCCCATTCCTGCCAGGCTGCTCAAGGAAGTCCTACCATTATTTAATGCTTCAATCTTAAATATGATCAACTTATCTTTGTTAGTTGGCTATGTACCACAGGCTTTTAAGGTGGCAGTAATTAAACCATTACTTAAAAAGCCATCACTTGACCCAGCTATTTTAGCTAATTATAGGCCAATCTCCAACCTTCCTTTTCTCTCAAAGATTCTTGAGAGGGTAGTTGTAAAACAGCTAACTGATCACCTGCAGAGGAATTGTCTATTTGAAGAGGTTCAGTCAGGTTTTAGAATTCATCATAGTACAGAAACAGCATTAGTGAAGGTTACAAATGATCTTCTTATGGCTTCGGACAGTGGACTTATCTCTGTGCTTGTTCTGTTGGACCTCAGTGCTGCTTTTGATACTGTTGACCATAAATTTTATTACAGAGATTAGAGCATGTCATAGGTATTAAAGGCACTGCGCTGCGGTGGTTTGAATCATATTTGTCTAATAGATTACAGTTTGTTCATGTAAATGGGGAATCTTCTTCACAGACTAAAGTTAATTATGGAGTTCCACAAGGTTCTGTGCTAGGACCAATTTTATTCACTTTATACATGCTTCCCTTAGGCAGTATTATTAGACGGTATTGCTTAAATTTTCATTGTTACGCAGATGATACCCAGCTTTATCTATCCATGAAGCCAGAGGACACACACCAATTAGCTAAACTGCAGGATTGTCTTACAGACATAAAGACATGGATGACCTCTAATTTCCTGCTTTTAAACTCAGATAAACTGAAGTTATTGTACTTGGCCCCACAAATCTTAGAAGCATGGTGTCTAACCAGATCTTTACTCTGGATGGCATTTCCCTGACCTCTAGTAATACTGTGAGAAATCTTGGAGTCATTTTTGATCAGGATATGTCATTCAAAGCGCATATTAAATAAATATGTAGGACTGCCTTTTTGCATTTACGCAATATCTCTAAAATCAGAAAGATCTTGTCTCAGAGTGATGCTGAAAAACTAATTCATGCATTTATTTCCTCTAGGCTGGACTATTGTAATTCTTTATTATCAGGTTGTCCTAAAAGTTCCCTAAAAAGCCTTCAGTTAATTCAAAATGCTGCAGCTAGAGTACTGACGGGGACTAGCAGGAGAGAGCATATCTCACCCGTGTTGGCCTCTCTTCATTGGCTTCCTGTTAATTCTAGAATAGAATTTTAAATTCTTCTTCTTACTTATAAGGTTTTGAATAATCAGGTCCCATCTTATCTTAGGGACCTCGTAGTACCATATCACCCTAATAGAGTGCTTCGCTCTCAGACTGCAGGCTTACTTGTAGTTCCTAGGGTTTGTAAGAGTAGAATGGGAGGCAGAGCCTTCAGCTTTCAGGTTCCTCTCCTGTGGAACCAGCTCCCAATTCAGATCAGGGAGACAGATACCCTCTCTACTTTTAAGATTAGGCTTAAAACTTTCCTTTTCGCTAAGGCTTATAGTTAGGGCTGGATCGGGTGACCCTGGACTATCCCTTGGTTATGCTGCTTTAGACGTAGACTGTGGGGGGGTTCCCATGATGCACTGTTTCTTTCTCTTTTTGCTCTGTATGCATCACTCCGCATTTAATCATTAGTGATCGATCTCTGCCCCCCTCCACAGCATGTCTTTTTCCTGGTTCTTTCCCTCAGCCCCAACCAGTCTCAGCAGAAGACTGCCCCTCCCTGAGCCTGGTTCTGCTGGAGGTTTCTTCCTGTTAAGAGGGAGTTTTTCCTTCCCACTGTTGCCAGGTGCTTGCTCACAGGGGGTCGTTTTGACCGTTGGGGTTTTTCATAATTATTGTATGGCCTTGCCTTACAGTATAAAGCGCCTTGGGGCAACTGTTTGTTGTGATTTGGCGCTATATAAAAAAAAAGTTGATTGATTGAGTTGACTGAAAGAAAGTCTGTATGTAAGAGAAAAACAGATATATCTGGCCAACTCAGTACGTGTTCAAAATGAATCTTTGAACAGCTTGTCCTCTCCAAAAATGTATCTTATGTTATATTTATCTCTCAAAATGAGTTAAGAGACTACAGTTGATGAGTGACCGGTACAGACTGCATCCTCACCATTCGGCATGGACACGAAGCGCAAAGCTTACAGAACCGTGTGAAATACAGATTTATTATCACAGTGATTTTTTTTTTTTAAAGTACTAATTGTCTTTCAGAGAAATCAAAGAAGTTGTGTGTTCACATGAAGGGAGACTGTTAAAAGCCGACTGCCTCTGCGGCCTTGTTGAGCGCCCTGTTCAATGTGGGCTGGGGAAAGCTCGGCATCCTTTAGGATCAAAACACGGAAAGAGTCACTCTGAAATACGTACTGGGACTTGCATAAAGGGTGTGTGCTGTGTTTTGTTGCACCTTCCTGAGATAACTGATGTGGCCAACAGTTCACTGAGCTCCGACTTTTCTCGAGTGGTGCACTACACACTCCAAAAAGTAATTCAGTGGCTTGTTTGAGCTGGATATATGAAATGAATTGCCTAAAAATTTAAGTTAATTTTATCTTAACTTTGCATTTATTATTTGAGTTCATTTCATTGAAATAAATTAGCATTTGCTTAACAAATTATATTTTTGGAAATATACTTCATTTGTTTGGTAAATTTTATTCAGAATATTTGGAAAGGACTAATATACTTAATATTTTTACTTAGATTTACCAAGATCATCAAGTATATTTAAATGATTTCACAGCTTTTTAATTTGCTCAATATTTTTAAGTGTAAAAATGTTTCACCAAAAAAATTTGAGTTGAACACTAACAGTTTTTAGAATGTAGAAAATGAGTCAATGTATCCCTAATAATAGTGATTCCATCCAAACAGTGAGTTCTGGAATCCACTGCAGCCATACTCAAAAGGGTAATGCCGCATCCAAGAATCTTTATTTGGCCACATGCATTACAACACTATTAATTTTTGTGGTTTCCATAATTGATAGGAGTATCTACAAATACAGGCTCAAGACTGCACTCTAAATAAGAGCATAAATAAGTAATTTTGCAAAGGCCCTTTGTAACAGTTCAGGCCGCAAGGGGGAAAAAAAAAACTGGTATTCCTGTGATGTGGTTATTAGTGCAATAGATAACTGAAACAATCCTGCAAATGGTGATAGAAGCAACAAATTCAGGATAAATATTCCTTAGATATTACTCTTTTGAAAAAAAAAAAAAACGACTGGCCAATTGAATTTTCAATAGACAGCTAGGTTGGGCTGAATTGAAGAATTACACAGGGGTCAAAATTAAAAGATGCTCCAGTCATATTGAAAACTACACCACATTATTTTTCTCAGCATAAAGATTCCAAAAAGGTATAGTTTGGACTATCTATGACTGAATGTTATGGAGTTATGAGGTAAAAACAGCAAGAATGGTTACAAAGGTCTATTTCAGTTTGTGCAGGGGTAGAAAGTTAAAGTTGCTCCAATTTTGGTAAAATGTGGTGCAAACTATTGAGTGAGCCAATAGGATTAATAAATGGAATAGTTTTGACTGAGTTGAATGTTTGGTCTCCAAAGTAAAGGTCAAACAAGGTCGACGTTCATTGGATTCTAAGACATGTGACATAACTTAACCGTAACATGAAAACTAAGCATGACCCATGGTGCAAAGTATTCCTTTTTAAAACCCTGTTAAATCAACCAATAATTTGCATCACATTTTACCAAAATTAGAGTAAATTAAATTTTTGACCCTTGTACAAACTGAAATTGATCTTTGTAACCATTCTTGCTGTTTTTACCTCATAACATTCAGTCATAGATAGTCCAAACTATACCTTTTTGGAATCTTTGTGATTAGACAAACAATGTGGTATAGTTTTCAATATGACTGGAGCATCTTTTCATTTTGACCCCTGTGTAATTCTTTAATTGAGCCCTACCTGGCCGCCTACTGAAAATTCAAATGGCCAATCGTGTTTTCAAAAGAGTAATGTCTAAGGAGTATTTGTGGTGAATTTGGTGCTTCTATCACCATCTGCATGATTCCTCTGTAAATATTCTCTTATCTGCTGCACTATGTGGCTCACACAGAAATCTGAGACCCTAGCCCGAGGGGAGTATTGTTTCAACAGATTATATTCAGAGTGTAAGGGTCAACTGTGATTTTTACCTGTTCACTTCCTGACTGTGGATGTTTACAGGTCCTGAAGAGGTGCCCTGCTATTTTTCCTGCTGTCTTAACAGTTTGCTGAAGTCTGTTTTTTTCTCTCCGTGGTTGCAGATCCAAACAACATAGTGATGGAAGTGCAAGAACAGTCACTCGTTACTGTGTAGAACATCTTCAGGAGATCCTGAGGGAGTCTAAACTTCCTGGCCTGGAACAGGAAGTACATCCTCTGCTGGGCTTTATCTATTATACTGTGTTTGTTTGTCTCCTATTTGAGATCCTGGGAGATTTATGAAGCTCACAGCACAGAGGATATTGCCCTGGATGATCAAGGGCGATGCCATCCCTCAAAAAGTCCACTGTCCATCCCCAGAGCCTTGAAAGTGTTCAGCTCCAGGTTGTTTGAACTGCACCAATCGATCAGATGATCCACCTCCTTCCTGTAAGCAGCCTCATCATTAACGCTGTTTACATGATGGATTTAACATTAAAGCTTTATGGCTTTTGTTTTTTTAAGATTTAATAAAACATAATTTTCTTTGGCACTATTATAACTTTATTCCTTAGCATTTAAGTGAGGGATTCATCATACAACATTCCCAATATGATCAACATTTGTACTGTCTGGATACAATTTAGAATTTTGACCCCTGAAGGGGAGAAATTTAAGTGATCAGATGCCACGATGGACATTTGGTAGCAACATTACAGATCAAATGGGGGCTTCCAATGATCAGGTTAGGGTTAGGCTGGGAAGAACACTGTGACTGCCAATCAGAGTAAAGAAAGGCAGCACGACATCAGCTGGCTACCTACTCGAACAAAATAAACCAAAATAAACCATGATGGGGTAAAATGCTCTGAAACAGCTTATTTATCTCATAATCTAACATGGTTCGCATATATTTTGTTAAAGCTAGTGAGAAAGACACTTCACAATCAAAAACAGCATTTTTAGAAACCAGATCACACCTCTGAAGGTGTCAGCGTGCACACCCCCGGGCGTGCGCATCAAGCGAGTGGGTCAGGTGAGGGGAATTTCAAAACCACGTATCTGCACAATGGCGTTAGAAGGAAAAGACAATATTTTCCATGCAATCCCCTCCCCAGGCAAATATGTTCTCTTCATTAGCTTTAATGAAACAAATTATTCTGTAACATAAATTGTAAACCTGGAAATGATCTTTTCCCCATTGTACAGATTTTAGAAATTATTCATGATTCTTCTTCAAGGGGTCGTTATTTCTTCCTTGCAGTAGCTGATTTTGACTTTTCATACTGATTTAAAAAAAATAAATAATATGGCGAGGTTTGAAGAAATAAGCCTTTATCCTTTAAATAAATGGAGCTTGTTTTTTATGAGCCTTTGTTCCATTAAAGCAGCTGGATTCACCATTTTCCTTAATTTACTCAAATGTCTTTAATGAGGAGACGACCCTGCTCGTATGCTACAGTGGACCGATGTGCACGGTGAAACCTGCTGTCATTACGCCGGACAATGGGGTTGTCATCGTCACGGGAAGAGACATCCACTCCAACAGAGAGGTACTCAGAGGATAATCAGAAGGGCACGGGGGCACACACGCTGACTGAAATGATTCACAAGCAGTTTTCACTAATGGCTGAGCTGAGGGCGATACACACAGAAAACTGGCTGTTAGAAACAAAAGAACACTTGAAGAAAGCAAGAAAGCCATTTGTCATGCTACTATCTCGTGCACAAACATTGGATTCTATGTTTTATACTTGTATATACATATATATGTCCTAGGACAGCAGGAGGTTTGCAGGGGTACACGCCACACAATGCTTCCCAGTTTCCCCTCCAGGCCTCACCCTTCGAGCTGGCCCGACTGCTGACTGGCAAAACAAACTCATTTTCTTTGTCTTATTTAGAGGAAACAGGAGGAAACCGAAAACTACCTCGGAAAATCCATCAGCATCCTGTTGAGTTTGTCGTAAGAGGCAAACCCCACAGTGACAGTTTAAATACACCAAATAAAGAGGTTTGAAAATGACCACACTATGACCTGTTCAGTAAAGAAGTAAAATCCAAAAGGAATATGTTACAAACCATAATGAGAAATACTTTAAATCTGGCTTTGGAAGGGGTTCCATAATGAAAAAAAAAAAAAACGTTTTTATTTACCTTTTGCATTTAACTGAGGCTCAGTGTTCAAGTTGAGCAGCCTCAAAGAGTTGTAATTTTCTTGCTGCATTGTTAGTACTCGAAAGGTCAGGAGGCAGCCTGAAAATGCGATGTCGGAATAAGTGCGGTTGTGTACACAGTGAAAAGTAAGAACTCTTATTTTTAAACTGTTGTGTAGCTTTTAAATGAATGTTTGGCTGCTCACATGGCCATGAACGCTGCCATCTACTGGCAGTAGATGGCAGCGTGCCACACATTCACTAAAAGTGATGAATCAAACAGAATTTTCAGTTTTCAAATTGCCTTTTTTTACAAATAAAAAAAAATTCAGTTTACAAATACAGATTTATTTGTAAAACCCACCACACGTTTCAATAACTGTGTGTTATACTGACCAGCCAACCCCTGACGTCAGGAAACGAATGTACCCATAATGCAATGTGGCATGTGTGTCTAAGCACTAAAACCTTCCAAAGTAGTGCATTATTTTAAAACTAAAACACATAGCTGATATTTTCACTTTGTAAAATGACAGATGTGATGTTAATTTCAATAACTTGTCCGGAATTAGTTTGTTTTAAAATTATAACCATAAGTCAAATCTGTCTGCCTGTGCAAGACTCCAGTGAAATGACCGGCAGGTCTGTATGGTGTGAAGAGAAATTATTATTTGCTTCCCTCTCTCCTTTCTCTCTGATCGCCAGGTCAGTTTTGCTGATAGAAGGCCAATCTGAGACAGAAGCGCTGACTCGTTGTTGTGTCAGTAGCTGCCGTGTACTGAAGTCCATACTGAAAGTTATCAGTTCAGCTTTGATCTGTAACTTCCGCAATTTTTGGGGGGGGGGGATTTATTGGTTTAGCTTTATAAAAGTTAACTTTTCAGTTAGCAGATTAAAGGTTATTGAAGCTAACCTTTTTGGTTCGCTGTGCCCACCTGTGTGGAGAAAAGATTATGTTGTTTTGCCCCTGTCTTAAAGTAACCCTAATGATGTACTTGTTATTATTACACTGATTGCACAACTTGGTTTTTGTAGCCACTAACGACTGGGAGTGAAGCATGCTGGGGTCATTCTGAACTGGGAGTGAAGAGCTTGGGTTATTATGTTTTTGCAAGAGGAAATACCTTTTTGATGCCTGTTGATTAAAGGAATTATGTGCGCCAGGGAGTTTGAGATGGCCACTCACCCTCCCTTCGCGCACACACTAGAAAAGAGGGGGGCAGAGCCATGCTCCGATAGAGTCTGCTGCGGGTTTCGTACGAACGCCCAGCCGGTTGACAAGCGCACTCTACCGAAAGGTGTTGGCTCTCCACCTTAAAGGCGTCACGGTAAGAGAGAAAGAGATATTTTATGCGCTGCAACCACTTGTGTTTGATGTAACTGCTTTTGTGGGGAATAAATATACGCCTGTTTGTTCTAGCAAAATGCAGTCTGTGTGATCATCTCTGTGTGCCGATCTGACCGAACCTTGTTTCAAAACATTTTTGGCGTTGTCGGCAGGATACGGTTGCGCTCAGACTACACACAGAAATGTCTTGTTTTAGTAGAAAGGGAAAGAAGGATGCCGAGGAGGCATCTCAACAGGAAGAAGTGGTCCCGGGGTGGGATGGGATCACTTTTAAGGAAATAGGCCAGCTTCTACGGTGACGCGGGGGACGCCCTGGGCCGTGGACTGGAGCGATTCCCACCGCGACTCCGCCAGTTTTATGTGAAATGTTAAAACGGGTGGAGGTTAAAGAGAAAGCTCCGTTGGGAGGTATTCATGAAATGATGTGGATTTGTGCGGAAGCTTGGAAAGAGCGAGTTTTAATGTTAGATACGGTTCGCTCATCAGAATGCGCTAAGTCACAAAAAGTGACAAAATTAGAACAACAGGTAAAACAGTTGGAGGGACAGTTAAAGGAGTTTGTATGGGGAGAGGAACAACAATGCTCATTTGACATGGCAAAAGAAGCCATACAACAAGCTGTGTCTTTAGGGAAAATGCAATCAGGACCAGTAGAACTTCAAGTGTCTGCTTTAAATGACTATGCTAATTGGAGTCTATGGCAGAAACAAAATAGGATACGAAAACCTTTAGGATTCTGGTCGAGGAAACTCCCAGATGCGGGTACGCGTTATACTCCCTTTGAGAAACAAGTTTTAGCATGTTATTGGGCTCTAATTGAAACTGAATCACAAACAGTAGGACATGAGGTAATGATGAGAACTCAGATACCTATTCTCTCATGGGTAATGAGTAATCCTACCACACACCGAATAGGAACAGCTCAGGAAGCTAGTGTAATAAGATGGAAATGGTATGTGTCAGAACGAGTGAAACCAGGTGAGAAGGGGGTTTCGTTGCTACATGAACAAGTAGCTGATGCTCCTGAGAAAGATGAGGTGCCTTTTGAAGTTCAACCATTAGAGGAATCTCCTGTGAAAGCGGGAAAAAGATGGGATGATTTGTCAGATGATGAGAGAAGTCGAGCATGGTTTACTGATGGCTCTTGTCAATATCAAGCAGGAAAAAGACGATGGAAAGCAGGAGCTTTCAACCCACAATTAGGTCAATCTTTAGAAGAATTAGGAGAAGGAAAAAGAAGTCAGTGGGCGGAGTTGAAGGCTGTGCATATGGTGATCATGCAGGTAGGAGAAAAAGGAGTTAAGCCGAGTGCCCCTCCCGTTGAGGAGGAAGAGGAGGAGGATTCCGATGACGACATGGTGCACATAGCTGCTACGCGTAAGGTCAAGAAAGATAGAAAGAAAGGAAAGAATAAGGGAAGGCGTTCCCGGAGTCTTGATTGTTATGATGAGGATTAGGAAAATGGTCAAGCTCTTGTGGCCCGCCGAGATTTAACACAATGGTCCACAAGTGATATTAGGCCCTATGTTCGATTGGAAATTTATTGGATTAAATCAGTTCAAGTTACTTCGGCTTTAGTGGACACAGGAGCGGAGGCCTCATTAATTCATGGCAATCCAGAAAAAATTCAGGGACCAGCTCAGACCAGTACAGGTTCAAACTGATAATGGTACTCATTTTACGGGGAATAAAGTAAAAGAGTGGGCCAAAGAACATCATGTTGAATGGATTTATCATATTCCCTATTACCCGCAAGCGGCGGGACTAGTAGAACGAATGAATGGGCTCCTTAAAGAGACCCTATTGAAGCTGTCAAAAGATCGCACAATGCGACAATGGAAACAGGACTTGACTACTGCAGTGGATCAGTTAAACAATTGACCTATAGGGTCCGGATCCACACCGTTGATAAGGATGATTTCAGGAGAAATGATAGAGCATACTACTGACAGCATCAAAATGTGGAAAATTGATCCACAAGCGGAATTACCTGTCAGAGCAACTCCAGGCTCAGCAGGACTGGATTTGAGAACATTGGCAACTGTTACATTGGTACCTGACCAAATTCAAGTGGTAAAAACAGGACTAGGTTTACAGTGTCCAAAAGGGACATATGGGCATGTCCTGCCACGTAGTGGTCTATCACTCAAAGGGCTAACTATTCAAGCCGGAGTGATAGATGCAGATTATCAAGGTGAAATTGGAGTGGTTTGTAGATTGTTTGGAGAACAACCCCTGATATTGAACAAAGGGGACAAATTGCTCAATTAATATTAAACCCTGTGAAATGGGGTTGGTACAGGAGATACCAAAACCCGTAGTAATAACTACACGAGGAACACAAGGTTTTGGTTCCTCAGATCAAGCAGGTGCCAAAGTTTGGGTGAAACAACCTAACGGACCGCCTAAGGCGGCAGAAATTATAGCTCAAGGGAATGATGCAACTGTTAGTATACTCTATCAAGGTGAAGAAAAATGGGTAAATGTGCCCATATCAAAGTGTTATGTAAGAGAAGATTAATCATTGTCATTCTACGAATAGTATTCCCTGTCCTATCTAGGTTCAATGTCCTGGTGGGAGTTGCTGATCGGGCGATCAAGAACCACAGGAGGTGGGCGTCGTCATGGCAACCAGTGGAAGCCCCGGGATTGGAGGTGTCGGCTGCTGGGTCATACTCCTCCTTGTAGGTGGTGCCATGGTCCCCTGTTGCTGGGGAATGACAGAAGGACATCAACTGGTGGTTGCTGATCAAGTGGTGACTCTTTCATGGAAAAACAGCACCCAAAGCAGGACCCAAGACAATTTTACTTGTGCAGCTAATGAACAATGTTCATTTGGAAATTTGACTAGTGATTGTACTATCTACAAATGTAGACAATGTTATAAGAATTACAATATACCAGTGATAGGTAAAGGGTGTCAACTGATTATATCATCTTTAGTACATGTATGCATACTGAATGAAACGACTGTCACTTGTGGAAATTCACCAAACAGTACACAATGGAATATAACAGCAGAGTCAGTACTATGGATAGCTAATGGCACGGCCATAGCAAATAGAACACTTTGGGGATACCCAATTTGGGTACTACCAAAAGAGGCTAAGGCAACACAAACCCAGGTTGCACCTTTAATTGATACCTGCACATATTTGGCACAAGCAACTGTGAAGACAAAAGTATATTGGCAAATTACCTTTCCAAATATTCCAGTATGTAGAAGACGTCGAAGGGCATGGTATGATACTCTATTAGGAGGAACAGGGACTGTCCTGGGAGTATCAAACACAGTTGATAATGAAGTGACCAGAACAATGTTATCAAACACAGGGAAATATTCGTCTCAAGTAATCCATCAGGTAGGAGAATGGATGCCTAAAGCCTTAGTAGGGCAAGTACAAAATACTAATTTGTGGCAAAAGAATTTCAAATGGCAATTGGCATTATGGAATGAAACATTTAATGTCTTCCAAAATTTATCTCATATGGGAAATTGGACAGCATGTGCTATACAAACTCTTCATGCTGAAGCTCAAAGAGAAAGATTTCAGCGTATAGTTACCACAGGGAACTATCATGATTGGAAATGGATTTGGAATATAACTGATACCTTATGGTTAAAGTTACATCCAGAATTTACACAGTGTAATGAAACAGTATGTACTGGACACTGGACCCAGTACAATGTGACACAACCAAAGGTTGTTTGTAAATATCAAGTTTTACCGGTAATTACGACTAATGGCTATTGGTTCTTGCATATGGATGGAGAGTGGTTAGAACTAAAAACTAATACGACTTTTGATACCAAAATGTGTGATACCACAGATAAAGGTATGGCCTGTGTGCTGCAAATGGGATATGCCAATCCATGTCTAACCGACTCAGAGGTTGTACTTTGTGATTGGACCAGGGAAACACCAAGAGAAATGTTGTGGCAAATTGGCCCACATGCTCTGTGTGTTGCAACAATGAGAAACAATTCACAAGTACCTTCAGTTCCGTTTACTGGCTGCCTGAACAATGTGCACTTATGGCATTGGGGAAACCGGACGTATCGTTTGACTAATTATTCTGTATCGAGTCGACTGACTTCGGTACAATGGGATGTATTGCATTCCCCATGGAGTCTTTCCCTGGAGCGTTTCAAATGCGCATTGGAACAATCTACGGAAATTCAGCAATTAATAGAGTCACATACGTCCAACATCTCCAGTCTCATGGTGTCTACATTGATAGCTAGTGACCGGGTAAAACATGTGGCAAAATTAGTACAGCAAGCATCAGCACATCATTGGTGGGATATCTTTTCAGGGATGTCTGTCACTGCCAGGAGTATCTTAGTGCCACCTTTGACAATATTAATTATAGCAATATGTGTGATGACTTTTTGTAACATTTTTACATGTATCTATGTTATACGTTTAAGGCGAGAGGTGGAATGGGTAATATTTCAACGAATGAGATGAAATTAACTTTGTTAATTCATGATCCTTTTGGAGTGAACGAATACAATGTCACATTAGACCCCACAACATCGGGTTTTGTATATGAGTATATTGTTTGGAACAGGTATAATCAAGACTATATTACTCAAAATTTTGTTTGTGAATCACTAGAAGAAATGTGGGAAATGCTATGGCAGGTCCAGCATTACCTGAATCTGCTAGTGGTTACATAAATTGACTGGTGCAAAACACCAAGAGTGGAATGTGTGGAGAAAAGATTATGTTGTTTTGCCCCTGTCTTAAAGTAACCCTAATGATGTATTTGTTATTATTACACTGATTGCACAACTTTGTTTTTGTAGCCACTAACGACTGGGAGTGAAGCATGCTGGGGTCATTCTGAACTGGGAGTGAAGAGCTGGGGTTATTATGTTTTTGCAAGAGGAAATACCTTTTTGATGCCTGTTGATTAAAGGAATTATGTGCGCCAGGGAGTTTGAGATGGCCACTCACCCTCCCTTCGCGCACACACTAGAAAAGAGGGGGCAGAGCCATGCTCCGATAGAGTCTGCTGCGGGTTTCGTACGAACGCCCAGCCGGTTGACAAGCGCACTCTACCGAAAGGTGTTGGCTCTCCACCTTAAAGGCGTCACGGTAAGAGAGAAAGAGATATTTTATGCGCTGCAACCACTTGTGTTTGATGTAACTGCTTTTGTGGGGAATAAATATACGCCTGTTTGTTCTAGCAAAATGCAGTCTGTGTGATCATTTCTGTGTGCCGATCTGACCGAACCTTGTTTCAAAACACCACCACTGCTGATAGGCAGCTTGAGCCTCAAACGTGTCTGACACTGTCACATTAGCTACAAGCAACAGAGGCAAAGTGTCAACTTGCCATTCATTTTCAATAAGCGTGTGCATTTTGCAGTGGCAAGAGACAATGGTCACTCTGCCACCGCCGCCTAGGCAGAACCAAAAAAGACTTGAAGTCTATTTCATGCAAATACTGAGTGACAAAACACGACTGCCCATTCAAGTGAATAGGCAATGTCAAGTCAGCTGGTTGTTTGGCTGAATAAATTTGTTCAAGATGGCATAAAATGCTCTAAAACATCCGCGTTTTTGTATAAATCAAATACATCTCTCATATATTTTGGAAAGTTAGAGACAAAAACCAAAAACACTTCTAAATCTAAATATGCCTTTACTGTAATCAGGTAACATCTCTGAAGTTATTTACACAACATCTTACGGAGCTGTAGCATGCATGGCCCAGGAACACCCATCAAGCAACAAAACCAACTGACTGTCTCCGTTGTTTGTAAGCTAATGTGACCATAGCAGTATTTACGACCAACACATAACTAAGATGGGGCATGGGCAGGACCAGCGTGGCAGAAGAAGCCGAAATAGACGCCCAATCTCATAGTTACCAAGCATGCTTAAGCTAACAAGTTAACGTTGGTTCAGGTGGTTGGTAAAAATATATTTTTTGCAGATTGGGGTTGCTTTCACAATGGATGGCTTTGAGTGGCGATATTAAAAACTATGACTGGCATATATCCTCAGTAAGCATCGCATCCTCAGAGAAGCTAACTCCACCAAGCTATCAATAGCTGGTAATTACTGCCAATGGTCCTATCATACAAATTAAATAATACTAAAATGTCACTTCATGGAAACATTGCAGCACAGACTTCTTAGATGATCCATGACTACAATTCACCACACAGAAAGCCATATCTTCTCATATTGTGGAATTAAATGCTCAGAAAGCAGCCACTAAAGAGACACGAAAGAACAGATATGAAGCCCAAAATTTGCTGCTCTGAGTGTCGCCACGTTGACAGAGCTAAACCCTGCCTATGTAACTGCTAGCCCATAAATGGATAAAGAAGGGGACCTGGGCAGGATGAATGATGCCCAAACATGAACCTGTCTCTGAGGTTACCCTGTTAGCTAAGCTAACAGGGTAACCTTGGCTTCTGTGTTTACTTAAGCATCTTCTGAGGACTGGGCGATGGTTCTCAAAATGGTTTGAAAATTATAGCCTGCTTATTTTCTCAGTAATCATGGATTTACTGAACTTGATATCATGAAGATGCCCATACCTGTCAAAAGTGCTAAGTTAGCTAAAAAAAAATTTGGTAGCACAATAATTTCACTCAACGATGATCGATGACTTGAGACGCATCCACACAACAACCATATTAGCACAGTGAGTTGAAATAAAATGGTCAAAATGACAGACCTTGCCTTTCACAACAGCTAGTTGGCGCATTCAGTGGCGACGCTCTGAGTGACACCATTAGATGTCACAACAATAATTACGCATAACTTCAAGGCTTAAATGATCTTAAACTAAGGAGTTAGGAAAAAGTAAATTCACCCCCATACAGTTGTGAGAGGGAGAAACCAGTTTTTTGTACCAGTTTGTAAATGTGTTTATTTCTCCTCAAAAGTTGGACATTTTATGATTATTCTATGGCGTCTATAGCAACCTGCTAACTGTTGAAGCCAACCTAAAGCAGCCAACAAACTGCAACATTTTATAGTTTCGAGTGTGCCTCATTTTGGAGCATCGAGTCTTACCACTTAATCCAAATTCCTAGCTTTTTTTTTTTTTTTTAAATCAGTTTCTTTGTGGCTACAAAGTATCATATATGTTTAAGACACCTACTGACTGATATTCCTCAAAAAGGCAATAATAGAACACCTTTAAAGTCTGCTGTTGGTCAGTGTGTATTCAGAATCCGTCAGGCGCTCACATTTTTTTTTTTTTGTTATCAACAGCCAGCAGAAGAAAGTGCTCCCAGAATTACTGATAAACACTTATCTGCACGTAAATGAACCAAGCAGCACTTTCACTATCATTTTCGCTGCCGAGGCTGTCAGCAGTCTCTGTCTTGCCTTTTACTCAAAGCTCAAGGTTTAAGATGCCACAAACGCAACAGCAAACACCCAGATGACTCACTACATGCACAAACTTTCTCTGCCTTTTAGAGAGAAAAATAATCAAACAAACCACAGGCATCTAGCCAATACACCCCCCTCCCCCCACAACCAAATCTGCTCACAGATTCTTGTGCTGGGAAAGCAAACTGATAATGTGGTCTGATCAAAAGTTGTGTCACACTGCGTAGTTCTGTTTTGTTTTCACTTTGTCAGTCTAATATTTTGCATGCAAAATAAAGTTAGCGGTCTCATGCAGGCAGTCGAGTCAACACTCTCAATCCGATCAACCGTGGTACCGCGAGTGACAATCAACCTCAAATTACATTCATTACAAACACGCCCTTAGAAAAGTCACAATCTTAATTTTAAAAAAGTGCTGATATACAAGCAAACAAAACAAAATATGACATTCAGAATGGACATGAAGGACCATTTATATATATACTCAACAAAAATATAAACGCAACACTTTTGGTTTTGCTCCCATTTTGTATGAGATGAACTCAAAGATCTAAAACTTTTTCCACATACACAATATCACCATTTCCCTCAAATATTGTTCACAAACCAGTCGAAATCTGTGATAGTGAGCACTTCTCCTTTGCTGAGATAATCCATCCCACCTCACAGGTGTGCCATATCAAGATGCTGATTAGACACCATGATTAGTGCACAGGTGTGCCTTAGACTGTCCACAATAAAAGGCCACTCTGAAAGGTGCAGTTTTGTTTTACTGGGGGGGATACCAGTCAGTATCTGGTGGGACCACCATTTGCCTCATACAGTGCAACACATCTCCTTCGCATCATCCGTGAAGAGAACACCTCTCCAACGTGCCAAACACCAGCGAATGTGAGCATTTGCCCACTCAAGTCGGTCACGACGATGAACTGGAGTCAGGTCGAGACCCCGATGAGGACGACGAGCATGCAGATGAGCTTCCCTGAGACGGTTTCTGACAGTTTGTGCAGAAATTCTTTGGTTATGCAAACCGATTGTTTCAGCAGCTGTCCGAGTGGCTGGTCTCAGACGATCTTGGAGGTGAACATGCTGGATGTGGAGGTCCTGGGCTGGTGTGGTTACACGTGGTCTGCGGTTGTGAGGCTGGTTGGATGTACTGCCAAATTCTCTGAAACGCCTTTGGAGACGGCTTATGGTAGAGACATGAACATTCAATACACGAGCAACAGCTCTGGTTGACATTCCTGCTGTCAGCATGCCAATTGCACGCTCCCTCAAATCTTGTGACATCTGTGGCATTGTGCTGTGTGATAAAACTGCACCTTTCAGAGTGGCCTTTTATTGTGGGCAGTCTAAGGCACACCTGTGCACTAATCATGGTGTCTAATCAGCATCTTGATATGGCACACCTGTGAGGTGGGATGGATTATCTCAGCAAAAGGAGAAGTGCTCACTATCACAGATTTCGACTGGTTTGTGAACAATATTTGAGGGAAATGGTGATATTGTGTATGTGGAAAAAGTTTTAGATCTTTGAGTTCATCTCATACAAAATGGGAGCAAAACCAAAAGTGTTGCGTTTATATTTTTGTTGAGTATAAATATACATATACATACACATACATACGAGGTCTGTCCAAAAAGTATCGGACCTTTTTATTTTTTTCAAAAACTATATGGATTTGAATCACGTGTGATTACATCAGCCAAGCTTGAACCTTCATGCGCATACGTGAGTTTTTCCGCACCCATCGGTTGCGTCATTCGCCTGTGGGCAGGCTTTGAGTGAGCACTGGTCCACAGCGGCGGAGTCGCGTCCTGAACTGCTTCATGCCGAAGCGTGAAATCCTCCGCATGTCTTTCATTACAAAATCTCCTGTAACAGTGGAATGTGCTGCAAAAGTGCTATGTCCAGCTCTGTTGCCATTTCTGTGATAGTCACATGATGTCCCGGATCAACACAGCGTTCAGTTTAGAAATGATCTGGTCGATCCAGCTTGTCGAATGGCCGCTCAGCGCGCCCTCCGTCGCTGTGGGCCATCTTAAAAAGGTTTTAACAGTCCTTAATCCATGTGACGCCGACAGAATCTTCACCAATATCCAACTGAATCTATCGAATGGTTTCCAACTGCTTGTCTGTAACAGTTTCTGAAAAAAATTTCATGGAGCAAAGCGGCAGTCTCTCAGCAAGTTCTCAGACAAAAGAAATCCAACAGGAGGGGTGGACCAGTGCTCACTCAAAGCCTGCCCACAGGCGAATGACGCAACCAATAGGTGCGGAAAAACTCACGCATGCGCACAAAGGTTCAAGCTTGGCTGATGTAATCACACGTGATTCAAATCCATATAGTTTTTGAAAAAAATAAAAAGGTCCGTTTTCT
>NC_047122.1:0-12500 GCF_902500255.1 Thalassophryne amazonica
GTGTGTGTGTGTGTGTGTGTGTGTGTGTGTGTGTGTGTGTGTGTGTATGTATGTATAGATAGATACAAGGTCTATTAGAAAAAAAAACGACCATTTTATTTTTTTTAAAAACTATATGGATTTCATTCATATGTTTTTACGTCAGACATGCTTGAACCTTCGTGCGCATGCGTGAGTTTTTCCACGCCTGTCGGTGATGTCATTCGCCGCCTTGTGGAAGGAGTGGTCCAGCCCCCTCGTCGGATTTTCATTGTCTGAGAAGTTGCTGAGAGACTGGCGCATTGTTTGATCAAAATTTTTTCTAAACCTGTGAGACACATCGAAGTGGACATGGTTCGAAAAATTAAGCTGGTTTTCAGTGAAAATTTTAACGGCTGATGAGAGATTTTGAGGTGATTCTGTCGCTTTAAGGACTTTTCACAGTGCGAGACGTCACTCAGCGCTCTCAAATGCCGTCGTCAGCCTGTTTCAAGCTGAAAACCTCCACATTTCAGGCTCTATTGATCCAGGACATCGTGAGAGAACAGAGAAGTTTCAGAAGAAGTCGGTTTCAGCATTTTATCCGGATATTCCACTGTTAAAGGAGATTTTTTTAATGAAAGACGTGCGGACGGGTCCGCGCGTCGGGACGCAGCCGACGCGGTGCAGCGGCACAGGAAAAACACCTCCGTGTTGATAACCATTTGTAAAATCCAGGCGGCTTTTGATGGCTTTCAGTGGAGTGAGTATATGAGAAATTGTTTAACAGCAGGACATGTTCCAACTTGTCCTTAAGGCTTTCAACAGAGGTGTTTTTCCTGTGGCAGACTCGTCCGCACGTCTTTCATTAAAAAAATCTCCTTTAACAGTGGAATATCCAGATAAAATGCTGAAACCGACTTCTTCTGAAACTTCTCTGTTCTCTCACGACGTCCTGGATCAATAGAGCCTGAAATGTGGAGGATTTAAGCTTAAAACAGGCTGACGATGGCGGCTGAGAGCGCTGAGCGACGTCTCGCACCGTGGGAAGTCCTTAAAGCGACAGAATCACCTCAAAATCTCTCATCAGCTGTTAAAATTTTCACTGAAAACCAGCTTAATTTTTCGAACCGTGTCCACTTCGATGTGTCTCACAGGTTTAGAAAAAATTTTGATCAAACAAAGCGCCAGTCTCTCAGCAACTTCTCAGACAAAGGAATTCCGACGAGGGGCTGGACGACTCCTCCCACAAGGAGTGCTCACAGGCGAATGACGTCACCGACAGGCGTGGAAAAACTCACGCATGCGCACGAGGGTTCAAGCATGTCTGACGTAAAAACATATGAATGAAATCCATATAGTTTTTGAAAAAAATAAAAAGGACCTATACTTTATTGACAGCCCTCGTATGTGTGTGTGTGTGTGTGTGTGTGTGTGTGTGTGTGTGTGTGTGTGTGTGTGTGTGTGTGTGTGTGTGTGTGTGTGTGTGTGTGTATGTATATATATAATATATACATACATACATACATACACTGAATCGGTGTGTAACTTTGCAAAAACAATGTCGGACTCTGTAGTTTTCTCTGGGCCCCTCCCCAATCAGACCGGGAGTGACATGTTTAGCCGCATGTTCTCCTTGAATTGCTGGCTGTCTGAGTGGTGTCCAAAAAATGAGGTGGGCTTCATAGATAATTGGCAAAGCTTCTGGGGAAAACCTGGTCTTGTTAGGAGAGACGGCATCCATCCCACTTTGGATGGAGCAGCTCTCATTTCTAGAAATCTGGCCAATTTTCTTAAATCCTCCAAACTGTGACTATCCAGGGTTGGGACCAGGAAGCAGAGTTGTAGTCTTACACACCTCTCTGCAGCTTCTCTCCCCCTGCCATCCCCTTATTACCCCATCCCCGTAGAGACGGTGTCTGCTCCAAGACTACCAATAACCAGCAAAAATCTATTTAAGCATAAAAATTCAAAAAGAAAAAATAATATAGCACCTTCAACTGCACCACAGACTAAAACAGTTAAATGTGGTCTATTAAACATTAGGTCTCTCTCTTCTAAGTCCCTGTTAGTAAATGATATAATAATTGATCAACATATTGATTTATTCTGCCTTACAGAAACCTGGTTACAGCAGGATGAATATGTTAGTTTAAATGAGTCAACACCCCCGAGTCACACTAACTGCCAGAACGCTCGTAGCAGTGGCCGAGGCGGAGGATTAGCAGCAATCTTCCATTCCAGCTTATTAATTAATCAAAAACCCAGACAGAGCTTTAATTCAGTTGAAAGCTTGACTCTTAGTCTTGTCCATCCAAATTGGAAGTCCCAAAAACCAGTTTTATTTGTTATTATCTATCGTCCACCTGGTCGTTACTGTGAGTTTCTCTGTGAATTTTCAGACCTTTTGTCTGACTTAGTGCTTAGCTCAGATAAGATAATTATAGTGGGCGATTTTAAAATCCACACAGATGCTGAGAATGACAGCCTCAACACTGCATTTAATCTATTATTAGACTCAATTGGCTTTGCTCAAAATGTAAATGAGTCCACCCACCACTTTAATCATATCTTAGATCTTGTTCTGACTTATGGTATGGAAATAGAAGACTTAATACTATTCCCTGAAAACTCCCTTCTGTCTGATCATTTCTTAATAACATTTACATTTACTCTGATGGACTACCCAGCAGTGGGGAATAAGTTTCATTACACTAGAAGTCTTTCAGAAAGCGCTGTAACTAGGTTTAAGGATATGATTCCTTCTTTATGTTCTCTAATGCCATATACCAACACAGTGCAGAGTAGCTACCTAAACTCTGTAAGTGAGATAGAGTATCTCATCAATAGTTTTACATCCTCATTGAAGACAACTTTGGATGCTGTAGCTCCTCTGAAAAAGAGAGCTTTAAATCAGAAGTGCCTGACTCCGTGGTATAACTCACAAACTCGCAGCTTAAAGCAGATAACCCGTAAGTTGGAGAGGAAATGGCATCTCACTAATTTAGAAGATCTTCACTTAGCCTGGAAAAAGAGTCTGTTGCTCTATAAAAAAGCCCTCCGTAAAGCTAGGACATCTTACTACTCATCACTAATTGAAGAAAATAAGAACAACCCCAGGTTTCTTTTCAGCACTGTAGCCAGGCTGACAAAGAGTCAGAGCTCTATTGAGCCGAGTATTCCTTTAACTTTAACTAGTAATGACTTCATGACTTTCTTTGCTAATAAAATTTTAACTATTAGAGAAAAAAATTACTCATAACCATCCCAAAGACGCATCGTTATCGTTGGCTGCTTTCAGTGATGCCGGTATTTGGTTAGACTCTTTCTCTCCGATTGTTCTGTCTGAGTTATTTTCATTAGTTACTTCATCCAAACCATCAACATGTCTATTAGACCCCATTCCTACCAGGCTGCTCAAGGAAGCCCTACCATTAATTAATGCTTCGATCTTAAATATGATCAATCTATCTTTATTAGTTGGTTATGTACCACAGGCTTTTAAGGTGGCAGTAATTAAACCATTACTTAAAAAGCCATCACTTGACCCAGCTATCTTAGCTAATTATAGGCCAATCTCCAACCTTCCTTTTCTCTCAAAAATTCTTGAAAGGGTAGTTGTAAAACAGCTAACTGATCATCTGCAGAGGAATGGTCTATTTGAAGAGTTTCAGTCAGGTTTTAGAATTCATCATAGTACAGAAACAGCATTAGTGAAGGTTACAAATGATCTTCTTATGGCCTCAGACAGTGGACTCATCTCTGTGCTTGTTCTGTTAGACCTCAGTGCTGCTTTTGATACTGTTGACCATAAAATTTTATTACAGAGATTAGAGCATGCCATAGGTATTAAAGGCACTGCACTGCGGTGGTTTGAATCATATTTATCTAATAGATTACAATTTGTTCATGTAAATGGGGAATCTTCTTCACAGACTAAGGTTAATTATGGAGTTCCACAAGGTTCTGTGCTAGGACCAATTTTATTCACTTTATACATGCTTCCCTTAGGCAGTATTATTAGACGGCATTGCTTAAATTTTCATTGTTACGCAGATGATACCCAGCTTTATCTATCCATGAAGTCAGAGGACACACACCAATTAGCTAAACTGCAGGATTGTCTTACAGACATAAAGACATGGATGACCTCTAATTTCCTGCTTTTAAATTCAGATAAAACTGAAGTTATTGTACTTGGCCCCACAAATCTTAGAAACATGGTGTCTAACCAGATCCTTACTCTGGATGGCATTACCCTGACCTCTAGTAATACTGTGAGAAATCTTGGAGTCATTTTTGATCAGGATATGTCATTCAAAGTGCATATTAAACAAATATGTAAGACTGCTTTTTTGCATTTACGCAATATCTCTAAAATTAGAAAGGTCTTGTCTCAGAGTGATGTTGAAAAACTAATTCATGCATTTGTTTCCTCTAGGCTGGACTATTGTAATTCATTATTATCAGGTTGTCCTAAAAGTTCCCTGAAAAGCCTTCAGTTAATTCAAAATGCTGCAGCTAGAGTACTGACGGGGACTAGAAGGAGAGAGCATATCTCACCCATATTGGCCTCTCTTCATTGGCTTCCTGTTAATTCTAGAATAGAATTTAAAATTCTTCTTCTTACTTATAAGGTTTTGAATAATCAGGTCCCATCTTATCTTAGGGACCTCATAGTATCATATCACCCCAATAGAGCGCTTCGCTCTCAGACTGCAGGCTTACTTGTAGTTCCTAGGGTTTGTAAGAGTAGAATGGGAGGCAGAGCCTTCAGCTTTCAGGCTCCTCTCCTGTGGAACCAGCTCCCAATTCAGATCAGGGAGACAGACACCCTCTCTACTTTTAAGATTAGGCTTAAAACTTTCCTTTTTGCTAAAGCTTATAGTTAGGGCTGGATCAGGTGACCCTGAACCATCCCTTAGTTATGCTGCTATAGACTTAGACTGCTGGGGGGTTCCCATGATGCATTGAGTGTTTCTTTCTCTTTTTGCTCTGTATGCACCACTCTGCATTTAATCATTAGTGATCGATCTCTGCTCCCCTCCACAGCATGTCTTTTTCTTGGTTCTCTCCCTCAGCCCCAACCAGTCCCAGCAGAAGACTGCCCCTCCCTGAGCCTGGTTCTGCTGGAGGTTTCTTCCTGTTAAAAGGGAGTTTTTCCTTCCCACTGTAGCCAAGTGCTTGCTCACAGGGGGTCGTTTTGACCGTTGGGGTTTTACATAATTATTGTATGGCCTTGCCTTACAATATAAAGCGCCTTGGGGCAACTGTTTGTTGTGATTTGGCGCTATATAAATAAAATTGATTGATTGATTGATATGTGTGTGTGTGTGTGTTATAAGTTGCGCGCGGCCTGGTGTTTGACCTCAGTCGGCCGTGCTGCTGAACACACACTGAAGTGTTTGTCATTGACGTCTTAATGTAGTGGCGCCTCCAGCTCTGCAGCCCATTCAGTGGCAAAAGATGATGTTGTTATCAGCTCTAACGGCTGAGTGTGCGTTCCTCTTCTTGAAGATATTATCTCCTCCTTCCTCTGCAGACAGCCAAAGAAAGGAAAGAACGATGGCAGCACAGAGATGGGAAACTCCTCTTTTTGACACCACATCAGCTCGGTGCTCCTTATCACTGCTGAGCCACACAATTACCAGAGTGGCTTTATTCACTCTGCCTCCACACAATTAGTCTCCCACACCCACTCACTGCGTTAGCGCCCGCCGCTGGAACCCACAGCAGCACGCGAGGAGGCAGATGACAAAATCTGCTCTTGACCTCATTCAGTGAAGGTTTTTGTGGTTTGTTTGACAGCGCCCCCAGGTGATGAATGTGTTAATGCGGTGCCACCTCCAGTCCTTCACCTGGATGCTGCACCTCTTGTCACCTGTTTGTCACCTGAGATGGTCCCAAAACCTGCCCTTGACCATAGAGTCAGAATTAAAAAGAACTGGTCACTGGAGAGTAACTTTAACTGGTTAACCTGAGTGAACGGACAGTCAGGACTAAGTACCATATTTTCCAAAGTATAAGTTGCGGGGGAGGCAGTGTTGCCACACTTACTTTGTAAAAGTAGTACAATTACTGATTACTGAATACTCCTTGATTACTAGTTACTTTTTTAGTTACTTTCAGCAGCTGCTGACAACACCCCCACCACACCATGAAAACATGAAAATTGTCACGGTTTCAGCCAGATCTGGGGGTTTATTCTAGTTTTTCACCTTTCTGTTGTTCTTTTCAGCTTTGATGTATTAATATTTATTTTCATCAGGAATTATTCTGTCATGTTTTTCTTGTCACTTTGTTCTGGTTATGATTCACTAGTTATTTTGTTTTCTTCATATGGTTTGATTTTCTGTTTTGACTTGTCACTTTGTTTTCTTTGTTACTTTATACTTTTGCCATCCATTCTGTTCTAGTTGTTTTCAGTCATTGTTTATTAAGTTATCACTTGTTCCTCCTGGTTATTATATTTGATGTATTGTTGTGTCAGGATTTGTTCTGGTTGTTGTTTGGTCACTGCTTTTTCTTATGTTTTGTCTTACTGCCTTGTTTTTCTTAAGTCAGTTTGTGTTTAATGTCATTTTAGTATTTTGCTCCATGTCTCTCGTTCTTGTCTGTGCTGCCAGTTCATGTTTAGTCAGTTCTCATGTTCATGCCTGCTTCCAGTTGTACTATGTTCTGCCATAGTTCCCTGGTTTCTCCTCACGCCCCTCTGAGTTCTGTTTCACTCCACACCCTGCACCTGCCTTCATGTCTTCATCCCTCACTTACATCTGATTATGTTCTCTCTGCACCTGTCATGTGTCCCTGTCTCTCACTTTAATTCTGTCTGCTTTGTATTTCCTTTCTCTCACACTCTGTGCACCTGTTCACACATCTTTGTCTTTTCTTCTCTCCACCATGTACTCGCTTCCCTCACTGTCTTGCACACATAGTATCTTTGTTCATTAGCCACGCCCCCTTTCTGGGTCCTTCCTCTCAGTGCATCTTGTTAACACCACCTGTTCCTAATTTGTCCACATGCATATAAACCCTCACAGTCTCACAGTACCTCACCAGATTGTTGTCGCTTCCAGCACACTCTCCAGCCTTTTGTTCTCTGTCCTGATTAGTCTTGCCGTGTACCAGTTCCTTGCTTTGTGTTTTTGGCTGCCTTTTTGCCTCAGCCTATATGCCAGTGTTTGCCCGTGCATCAGACCGCTGCCTGGAGATGACTGCCTTTTTGCCTCACCCTGCTTGTGCCTCTGCTCCGTTTTCTGACAACCTGTGTACCGAACCTCTGCCCGAAATAAACATGACGACTTGTACCTCAAAGCCTGATTCGGGAGTTTGTATTGTGGGTCCACCCGCTCCTGGGGTCGGACTGCCGCCCGACATGACAAAAATGATAACCTGCTTTGCCAATAGTCACTTTATAGTCACCCTTTCTTGACTTCAATGAACATAAATACTTGTTTAATAAAAAATAAAATAGACATACGAGGGCTGTCCGTAAAGTATAGGTCCTTTTTATTTTTTTCAAAAACTATATGGATTTCATTCATATGTTTTTACGTCAGACATGCTTGAACCCTCGTGCGCATGCGTGAGTTTTTCCACGCCTGTCGGTGACGTCATTCGCCTGTAAGCACTCCTTGTGGGAGGAGTCGTCCAGCCCCTCGTCGGAATTCCTTTGTCTGAGAAGTTGCTGAGAGACTGGCGCTTTGTTTGATCAAAATTTTTTCTAAACCTGTGAGACACATCGAAGTGGACACGGTTCGAAAAATTAAGCTGGTTTTCAGTGAAAATTTTAACAGCTGATGAGAGATTTTGAGGTGATTCTGTCGCTTTAAGGACTTTTCACGGTGCGAGACGTCGCGCAGCGCTCTCAGCCGCCGTCGTCAGCCTGTTCAAGCTGAAAACCTCCACATTTCAGGCTCTATTGATCCAGGACGTCGTGAGAGAACAGAGAAGTTTCAGAAGAAGTCGGTTTCAGCATTTTATCCGGATATTCCACTGTTAAAGGAGATTTTTTTAATGAAAGACGTGCGGACGGGTCCGCGCGTCGGGACACAGCCGACGCGGTGCGGCGGCACAGGAAAAACACCTCCGTGTTGATAACCATTTGTTAAAATCCAGTTGGCTTTTGATGGCTTTCAGTGGAGTGAGTATATGAGAAATTGTTTAACAGCTGGAGATGTTCCAACTTGTCCTTAAGGCTTTCAACGGAGGTGTTTTTCCTGTGGCGGAGCGCCGCGGCGGCTGCGAGCCGACGCTGCAATCCGTCCGCACGTCTTTCATTAAAAAAATCTCCTTTAACAGTGGAATATCCGGATAAAATGCTGAAACCGACTTCTTCTGAAACTTCTCTGTTCTCTCACGACGTCCTGGATCAATAGAGCCTGAAATGTGGAGGTTTTCAGCTTGAACAGGCTGATGACGCTGCCTGAGAGCGCTGCGCGACGTCTCGCACTGTGAAAAGTCCTTAAAGCGACAGAATCACCTCAAAATCTCTCATCAGCTGTTAAAATTTTCACTGAAGACCAGCTTAATTTTTCGAACCATGTCCACTTCGATGTGTCTCACAGGTTTAGAAAAGTTTGATCAAACAAAGCGCCAGTCTCTCAGCAACTTCCCAGACAAAGGAATTCCGACGAGGGGCTGGACGACTCCTCCCACAAGGAGTGCTCACAGGCGAATGACGTCACCGACAGGCGTGGAAAAACTCACGCATGCGCACGAGGGTTCAAGCATGTCTGACGTAAAAACATATGAATGAAATCCATATAGTTTTTGAAAAAAATAAAAAGGACCTATACTTTACGGACAGCCCTCGTATTTCTTGACCTCACATTTAACTGTTGACAGCACTGTAAAAGTAAAACTTACCATTTCTAACCTGCATTATTTACAAATGTAACTATTAAATTCTTTCTGACAGTTTTATAACATTTAAATTCTCTCTAAACATTTTAGTTGTTGAAATGATTCTTATTAATATGTATATGTCGCAGACATGAACGAGCAAAGCTCTTCAGCATCTCACCATGTCATTTAGGTTCTTCAGACTTTATTTTGAGTAAATGCTTCAGGGGAGCATTAGCATGGCAAAAACCTTTCAGCTTCTGGGGAAGCTCCGCCCCCCAGCAGCCAGCCCCCCCCCCGCCTTTCCTTTTTAAAGCATTTTCCTAAAGTTGCCTTTCAGCTTCTAGAGGGGCTCTGGCCCCCATAGTCCCCATCATTTTAAGCATTTTTCTTTGTTGCTTTTCAGCTGACCCCCCCCCCACCCCCCCATTACAGCCACTTTAAGCATTTTTTTTTTATGTAGATGTAAATTAATATTCAGAGTTTTCAGCTAGTTGACAGTAGGGCTGTACAATATGGACAAATTATCATATCTCAATATTGTCATACAAATTATCATGTAATTGTCTCTTATATACATGTTGTCCATATTCTTGAGCCTCTTAAGTGTGTAGGGAGAGTTCCCATGGGATAAAAAAGCTTTTCAACCTACCATCCCTGGTTCTCAAGACCAGGCACCTAAGTGGCTCGACTCTACTCTTTCTTTTTAAAATATATTTATGTGTACACTAGTAAACACTGGTAGAGTTCCACCTTAGATTTGGAATGGATAATAGAAGATATACCTTACTGAATTTTCATATCAATATGATATACAATATGACTATGATTTGACAAAAAGTGCAGCAACAGTGAAAATTAAACCTTCTTAAACCAAACAGTAATAATATCACACTCATTTTACACTCATCATAAGGTTAGGATACTGTGCCCTCCAAAAGTATTGGAACACTTGGAATTTCACACATTTTAATTTGTTTATGCCATTTTAAATACTAGAAATACAAAAAAAAAAAAAAAAAAAAAAGAATTAAAATTTCTAAAATTATCTTCCTCAGACTCAAACTGAAAGCAAATCTCTAAAACTTGATCAAACCTGTAAATAATAATCAGTTTTGTTGCCAGTTTTCTTCAGACAAGTCAGGGGATCAATTATGAAGAAATACAAAAGTATCTTTCACCAAAACATCAAATCTAGTCTTTCATCTCAAATGTACTTTCTGTCAAATTGGAGCTGAACTTTCAGGTCTTCTTTTTAAGAAAATCCTCCTCTACACCACTTCATCAGGAAGCTGGAGTTTAGATTTTTAATTCATTTGTATCAAGTTGTAGAGATTTGATTTCAGTTTGAGTTAAGGAAAATCATTTTAGAAAAAAAAAAATGTATTTGAAATGGAATAAACAAATTAAAATGTGTGAAATACCAAGTGTTCCAATACTTTTGAGGGAAACAGAAACAGTGAGGAGCAGCATCTTACATCTGGTGGAATCCTGCAAATGGTGATACAAACATCAAATTTGGCACAAATAATCCATAGACATGAACTCTTAAAAAAAAAACTGATTGGCCACTTGAATTTTCAATCGGCTACCAGGTAGGGGTCAACTGAAGAATTACACAGGGGTCAAAATTAAAAGATGCACCAATCATATAGAAAACTACACCACATTATTTGCCTGATCATAAAGATTCCAAAAAGGTATAGTTTGGATGATCTGTGACTGAATGTTCTGGAGTTATGAGGTAAAAGCAGCAAGAATGGTGACAAAGATCAGTTTCAGTTTGTACAGGGGTCAAAAGTTAAAGTTGCTCCATTAATTTTGCTCCAGCTGTATTTGTGCTGAATTTGATGCTTGTATCATCATTTGAAGGATTGTTTCAGTTATCTGCTGCACTAATAAGCCAACAGAGCATGAACTAGCTGCTGTCTGTTAGCTTAAACATGTGTATAGAAGTCAACCCAAATTAAAGAAGAAGTGCTGCTTTTAACAACCTGGACCTCATTTCTGGCATAAAATACGGTCATTTACTCACCAATATAAGTTTGGTGTGATTAGAAGTCCATAGTTCAAACGACGTGTTCGGTTCAAATGTGAAGCAAACATTTTTCTTCTTCTGCTAAGGTGGATTAGAATTTTTTGTGGTACACAGCACCAACTACTGGACAGAGGAACTGAGCTGTCAATGTGAGTCACTAATTTCAAAATGCAGCTCTTTCAACCAGACGTGTGGTGCTGTGACATGTCAATCATCTGTGTCCAATCAGATTTCAAGGGAGTCCAGTGAAACCCCAGCCTCTGCTCTAGCTCCACCCATGCCAGGAAGTGTTCAACATTTTCTGTTTCACTGTGACTGAAAAGTTGGCACTTCCTGTTTGAGTGTGAGCTTGCCGCTGTGAGATTCCATGGGATCTCGTCTGTCAATCCAGGAAATGTTTGACATTTGCACATTTCCTGTTTTACTGTGAATTTGAAATTTGGCACTTCCTGTTTAGGATGCCCTGTACCACGAGTGAGCTTCACGCCGCTGTGCGACACTTTGCTTGTATTATTATGAAGTACATATTGAATTGCCACCTTATTGTGGTGGAGGGTGGACTTTTTTCTGGTTCCGGAGCACAGCGGTGTTCTGTATCTGTTAGCTGTTTGAACTGAGCTGTTTGAGTTCTTTGAATTAACAGTCTTTTTCAAGACTTTTTTACTTTTTTTTACTTTTTCACCGTGCTCCAACGCCTAAGGAAGACCTCTAACGGTCGAAGCATCGCGACGGAGCTCTTTTATCAGCTAACCTTCATCAGCGTTGGCAAGCTAACTAGCTTGCTAACGCTTTCGTTTTTATTTTTATTTTATTTTTTAGCACTGTTGTCGTGCTGCTCCACAGCCTGCCTAGTGGATTTTTATTTTATTTTAGCACTGTTGTCGTGCGTTACCTGTGCTGCTCCACAGCCTGTTCAGTGGATTTTTATTTTATTTTTTAGCACTGTTGTCGTGCGTTACCTGTGCTGCTCCACAGCCTGTCCAGTGGATTTTTATTTTATTTTTTACCACTGTTGTCGTGTGTTACCTGTGCTGCTCCACAGCCTGTCCAGTGGATTTTTATTTTATTTTAGCACTGTTGTCGTGCGTTACCTGTGCTGCTCCACAGCCTGTTCAGTGGATTTTTATTTTATTTTAGCACTGTTGTCGTGCGTTACCTGTGCTGCTCCACAGCCTGTTCAGTGGATTTTTATTTTATTTTTTACCACTGTTGTCGTGTGTTACCTGTGCTGCTCCACAGCCTGTCCAGTGGATTTTTATTTTATTTTAGCACTGTTGTCGTGCGTTACCTGTGCTGCTCCACAGCCTGTTCAGTGGATTTTTATTTTATTTTTTACCACTGTTGTCGTGTGTTACCTGTGCTGCTCCACAGCCTGTTCAGTGGATTTTTATTTTATTTTAGCACTGTTGTCGTGCGTTACCTGTGCTGCTCCACAGCCTGTCCAGTGGATTTTTATTTTATTTTAGCACTGTTGTCGTGCGTTACCTGTGCTGCTCCACAGCCTGTTCAGTGGATTTTTATTTTATTTTTTACCACTGTTGTCGTGCGTTACCTGTGCTGCTCCACAGCCTGTCCAGTGGATTTTTATTTTATTTTTTACCACTGTTGTCGTGTGTTACCTGTGCTGCTCCACAGCCTGTCCAGTGGATTTTTATTTTAT